>NC_081408.1:574552171-574634671 GCF_030272615.1 Cryptomeria japonica
TATCGAAAGCATTGATGAACAGGAATTCCATGAAATGCCTTATGAATATGAAATGATATCTTCTTTGACACTCACGTCAATACCATTTCCCCCATCCCCTCTTCCCTCTCACACAAGCTACATCTTCTTCATCTCAAACTCATAGACTGGGGCCAACGAGACAAACCTGCATTAGACATCTGCGTCGATGATAATGCTCTCATTACTCTCCTGACAATGCAAAATCTGGAAGATTGTAATAGAGTAGAGGGCATTAAGCTACATGAAAAGGGATACTTTGGTAGTCAGGTCAATGCCCTTAGCCGCAAAAAAGATAATCAAAGCAAAAAACGTGATTCCTTAGGTGAAAACCTCTCTAAGGTGCATTTGGATGAGCAAAAAAGAAAAACAAAGGGCGTATCTGAAAGTGAAAACCTTGAAAAGGTACTTGACGATGAGGGACTTGACCTCACTACCATTGGTTACCTTCCGCAAGACAGATCAAATTTGCTGATAGAAGAAACAGATAGCATCAACATGTGCACTGAAAGCATCCCACAAAATGTGCTCATTGCTAAGTCCCTCATAGAACAAGAGAAACAAGATTTTATCAACTTCCTTACAGAGGTAAAAATCAATTTTGCATGGTCCTACGTCGATATGCCAGGGTTGGATCCCACCTTGGTGGTTCACAATCTTATCATCCACCCAAATGCAAAACCTGTAAAACAAAAATTGCACAAAATGCACCCACATATTGCTCTCCTGGTCAAGGCAGAACTTCAAAAGATGTTGGATGCAAAATTCATCAAACCTATAGACTACACTGAATGGGTTTCCAACATTGTACCTATTGGCAAACCCGTTGGAGGCATCCGCATCTGCACATATTCCCAAGATCTAAATAGAGCTTGTCTTAAAGATGATTTCCCGCTCCCCAATATAGACATGATTGTGGACCTTACAACAGGACATGAAATGCTATCACTCATGGATGGTTTTTTTGGGTACAACCAAATCAGAATAGCATATGAGGATTAGCATAAAACTACATTCACAACACCATGGGGTACTTTCTGTTACCGGGTCATGCCTTTTGGCCTTAAAAATGTTGGAGCTACATATCAATGCACCATGACAACAATCTTTCATGACCTCTTGCACATAATTATGGAGGACTATGTGGATGATCTGCTAGGCAAATCCAAGACAAGACAAGAACACATTCCTATTCTAAAGTAGATCTTTGAAAGATTAGAAAAATACAAACTACGCCTAAATCCAAAAAAGTGTGTTTGGAGTCACATCGGGAAAATTATTAGGATTCATTGTTTCCCACAGAGGCATTGAGGTCGATCCTACAAAAGTAAAACCTATCATGGAAATGCCTCCACTGAAAACTCTCTAATAACTACGCAGTCTCCAGGGGAAACTACAATCAGTTAGTTGCTTTATTTCACAACTAGCAGATAAGGGCCATCCATTTGCACACCTCTTGCGCAAGGACACAAAATTCAAATGGGATTGCTTATGCCAAAAGGCTTTTAAGAAACTAAAAGAATATCTAGCATCACCTCTAGTGTTGATGCCACCTACTCCTAGAAAACCCCTTATTTTGTATATATGTGCTACTGCAGTGGCATTGGGGGCATTATTGGCACAGACAGATGACCAAGGGAAGGAACATACCATTTACTACATCAGTCAAACATTGGTAAGGTATGAACTCAATTATACCCCCATTGAAAGAGCATGCTTAGCATTGGTGTTCAACACACAAAAACTTCGACACTATATGCTAAACAACAAAACAAAACTAATTGCTAAAATTGATCCACTGAAATATCTCTTGTGAAAGGCTACTCTCACTGGCAGAACCACTAAATGGGTCATGCTCTTAAGAGAGTTTGACATTCAATACGTGGACAAAAAGGCAATTAAGGGACAAGTCATTGTAGATCAGTTGGCTGAAGCTCCACTTCCAGGTGACCATCCTCTTCTCACAGAATTACCAGATGAGTTCATCATGACTGTTACCACATCATCCACATGGCGATTGTACTTTGATGGCTCCTACACCCAAAATGGATCAGGGGCAAGAATATTATTGGTCACACCTCAAGGAGATGGAATCCTGAAATCATACAAGATGGCCTTCACATGTACCAATAACATAGCAGATATGAGGCACTTATCACAAGTTTGCACTTGGCCATTCACTGGAAAATAAAGAAGTTACAAGTCTATGGCGATTCTCAGCTTGTCATAAAACAAGTCAACAATGAGTACTAGACAAAAGATGATAAACTCCTTCCCTACTGTACTATGGTTGAAGATCTTAAGCAACATTTCACAGCAATCAAGTTCGATCAAATCCCACGAACAAACAATAGGGCTGCAGATGCAATGGCCACCATTGGCTCCCTCCTTCAAATGCTAGCACACAGTCAGAAGTGCAAGTTCTTGGTTGAGCAACTATTTATACCGGCATATGACCTACCAGAGTTTGAACTGGTGTGTGTTCTCATTGGTCCTGAGTCCCCTTGGTACCAAGAAACCTTCGCTTTCCTCAAAGACAACACTATTCCCCCACATCTCACTAAAACCCAACAGAAAACCTTCATCCGTTGATGTGCTCATTACACCATCCTTGGAGACACCTTGTTCAGAAGGCATTTTGATGGTTCCCTCATAAGGTGTTTAGATAAACAAGAGGCAGAATGGGCATTACGCAAAGTACACAAGGGCATCTGTGGGGCACACTCAAGTGGGCTCACACTGGCTAAAAAAATTTTGAGAATAGGCTACTATTGGCCTAAGATGGAAGTAGATGCATATAACTATGTGAAGAAATGCATCCCTTGCTAGCAACATGGCAATAAGATTCATGCACTGTCACAAGAATCGCAGCCATTTATTACACCATGGCCCTTCTCACAGTGGGGGCTCGATCTCATTGGGAAAATTCACCCTCCATCTTCCAACAGACATAAGTTCATTATCACCGCCACTGAGTATTTTACCAAGTGGGTAGAGGCTATCCCTCTTACTTTCACCACTAGCAAGCAAATATCCAAATTCATCCTGAACTACCTGATCTGCCGATATGGAATCCCAAAAGTTATCATCACAGATAATAGAAGACAATTCAAAAACCAGGATGCCAAAGAACTCTGCCAAAAATTCAACATCCACCATTGCTTTTCCACTCCATATTACCCCTAAGGCAATGGCCAAGCTAAGGCTTCTAACAAAACCTTAATAAAAATCCTCAAAAAGACAGTCAATGAAGTTGGCCGTGATTGGCACCTCCAACTCCATCCCACTTTGTGGGCCTACCACACCTCCATCTGCACCCCCACAGGCACCACCCTTTATTCCTTGGTCTTTGGCTCTGAAGCCATCCTTCCCCTTGAGATCGAAATCCCCTCTCTAAGGGTATCACTACAAAACATCCCACCAAAGGAAGAATACAAAATTGCCCGCTTACAAGAGCTAGAATTGTTCGATGAAAGGTGCCTCAAGGCCTTGAACCATCTCCAGGTATATCAGAACTGCTTGCGTATGAGTTATCACAAAAAAGTCAGAACCCAGGGATTTCAAGTTGGTGATCTTGTCCTCATGGAGAATCAAAAAAATCTACAAGAAAGATAAAAGAAAGGCAAGTTCGAGCCTAATTGGCTTGGACCATATGTAATCGCAGCAAAATATGGATCAAGAGCTTATCAATTGGCTACTCCTGAAGGCGATCCTTTGGATGATCCCATGAATATCATGCACCTCAAAATATTTTATGCCTAGTCCTCAGAAAGTCTTAAATTGTCAAAAATCACAAAAAAATCATAAAATAAAAAAAAAATCATAAAATCAAGAAAAATACAAAAAAAATGAGAAAAAGATCCTAAAAAAAAGAGTCACTTTGGTGAAAACTTGGCAAATAGGCGCCATGTGACACACACACACACAAACCAAAAAAAATCAGAAAAACAATTCATCCACCAGTGAAAACCACTTTGTGGCACTATGGACAAGTACCTTGGTGAAAACCTCCATGTAGGCACCAAGGTAAATAACTGGATCCACTGTCTATCAGATCGACACTGCAAATCACTCGCCATTTAGTCCGCCCATTCACAACATTCTTTCTCTTCCACCTCCCAATAAAACACGCGTATGATGATGAATCTTCACCTAAGTCATGAACAAGGAATATCCCATTAAACTGAGCTTTCATGCCTCTCTATAAGCTTCAAGAAGTCTTGAAGAGAAATCCCAAGTCCACAGGTCACTTTCCAAAAAACCATTAAATCGCTTGCCTAAACCCACAAAATCCACTTTTCCCTAGGGATGATTCCTTCCCTCGTGTGGAAACCTAATCCACCATCCTAAGTCCTACTCTTGGCAAGAGGTATCATTTGGTCATAGAAGAATTGACTTGTTAGATTTTGTTGGATCTTGTCATTTAGACTTGCATCTTTTGGCCTATGACTGCAACTATTTACGACTACCTAGGTTTTTCCATATCCAGGTATGTTACAATAGGCGCATATTGGCGCTTATTTTCATAGCAATGCATGTTTTGGATCTCTCTTGTATAAACCAACGATCTAGTATTAGTGTTTGTCAACACCTACCTTTTTCGTGCACAAGGGTTATCGGTGTGTTTGAGGGTCTCCTTGCACGTACCCACAACTCTGTATCAGTGTTTCTTAACACTTGCATAGCTGTGTGTAAGGAATTCTTGTTTATCTGAGAGTTAGTTTACGCCCTAGTTTTCTCATAGCATCCTTATTTTTATAATCAGTGGTGCAAGTCACCCAAGGCAATATCAAACTAGGTTGACTCTCCACATTTGTTGTGCACAAAATCTCATCATCATTCCATAAAATCCTAAACTCAATAAATCCCATGGAGTTCTCAATTTCCTCCATTACCCATCTATTCCATATTCTTCTATCTAAGATCATTATATTATTATTGGCATATTCCCTCTTTGTATTATTTATTCACGTCATATAGATTGCATTGTTTAGAGAGTCATTTTTCCACAAAACATTTAGCATATAAGGTTGCACTTAGGTTGCATCACATAAATATTCATCCATATAACATTTAGATTGCATCATAAATCATTTCAGATCTACAAAACCATTTCACATATACATTTATACATAAAAACATAAAAATCACTCATTCTGCATCCAAAAATTATGTTAGCAACACATCATAAACACACATGTATAAGCATCCACTCTGCATCACAAAATAAATTAGCATAACATGTCCATGATTGTATCCACATATGACATCATAAGAAGAACAAAAATAATCCATCACAATAAATGCTACACATCATCTGTCACCAATCAAATCATGTGTATATATATATATATAAAGAGGAAAATGTGTCTGTCATGACACAATGATCACCCCGAAGGGTCAAAATATAATACACAAGCAATACAAGGAGCTACCTCTCCCCTCCTGTCTCACCACCCCCCTCTATTGTACCTCCCCCCATGATCCTCTTGCCCCTCCTGCTGGTGGCCGAAAACCCACTGATTCCCATGTCTGCTGACTCTAAGTCGGTCACTGACTATGGGTCCGGTGAGATCGCACACTCTTAGTATACGAGGCTACTCGCTCTCCTATATGCTATACTCCATGATATAGTCCCCTATAATACTCTGCCTCTTGGGCTAACCTCTCTACCCTCTCTCGCTGCTGCAGACTATCAAAAAATATATGTGCTAATCCTGCTGGAACCAATGCCTGTCGGGCTGCATCCCTCTCACCCTGCAGCCGTGTCGCCTTCGCCTTCACCCTCTGCACTCTGGCCTATAATCCCTCTAACTCGGCATCCTGCCAACAAAGATAATTCTAGAGCCCTACAATAGCTATACCTATCCGAGCCTCCTCCAAAATCCTCTCTGCCTCCTCCCCCTCCACCCTCAAAGCATCCACCTTTGTCCTAGTAGAATGGAGACTCTCTGTCAGATCATCTATCTCCTGTGTCAGCCGCCCCACCTCTACCTCCATGCTCTCCCTCCAAGCCCTCTCTACCTACAGCTCATCCTCCATAGAATGAAGTCTCGCTCGATAGCTATCCCACTCCTACTGTAATTGGTCAAAATCAGCCTGTGTCGGTCCTCCCCTCTCCCCCACCGGTATCTCAGGGATATCCATGGGAACAGCCTCATCTCACTCGCCAACTGCAGCCTCCGCAACCTCCCCCACTGGGGCATCCTCTCCATCCCCCTCCTTCTCCTTTGGAGCCCTCCGCCACACAACTCAGACTCTCCTTTGCCCTCCACCCACACCATGCCCTGTGCGAACTACAACTCTCTCTCTCCTGGGCCATCATCCTCCCCACCCACCACCTGATCAACCCCCGACTCCAACTCCTCATCATCCAAAACCCCAGGAATGGTAAGCCACACTGGCAAGTGCCCCTCCCACCAGCTCCTCTATCCACCTGTCATACCTGGGTCCTCCCCCGCTCCCATCCACTCATCCCAGACTATGTGAAAAGCTATATGGAAGCTTGTCCACCCATCCAAGGGGATCACTGTAGGCCCCCAATACCTCACCTCTCGTGTGATCCGAGGATACACTGGAATATCCTCCACTATGTCCTGTACCTGCCCAAGCTGTCGGGCCACCCTAAATGGAGCATAGTACTCCATGATATACACAGACCCCCCAAAAATCCGTATCTCCACTCCTACCGAGTGCAACTGTCAGTCATCCCTCCATCGCTCACATCCCAAAAATGGCCTCCATGTGAATTATGCCAACTCATCTAAGATCCTCCTCCAAAACCACACAGATGTTGTCTGTGTGTAATGCAGTAGTCCCTGTACCTGTCCACAAATGACTATCGTGGCTTCCTGTCCTGAACCCCCAGTGGTTGAGTCACTCCAATGTGCCCCCATGCCCAGATGTGTAATAGTGTCACCCCCGCGGATAAACTAATATACTCTCTGTAGGTCACCAGGTGCATATCATGATAAATTTGGGCTAGCATCGCTGAGCCCCATGCATATTGAATGCCATCATGCACCATGAAGTAAACACATCAGCTCCACCCCAGAGGAAATCCATGTCCACCCAAATCCGGTAGGATTTGCCCACTCAAGAAGCCGCAAATCACCAAAACCAACCGAGGAATCTGTCGATTACCCATCGCTTAGCCCAAGTGCATCCTACTCCTATCTAGCATCGGTGGCGTCTCATACTCGCACACCTCCCTCAGATAAAAATCAGCTACATCCAACTGATACTCAGGGATCACGCCATGAACGAGGATCTTCAAGATCCTCCAAACATCTAATAAGGTCACTGTAGCCTCTCCAGTCGGCAAACGAAAGGTGTTACACTGACTATCCCACCTCTCCACTAGTGCAGTCATCATAGCAGTATGCGCCTGTATCCTAGGCCACCTGCCTACATCATGCAATCTCAGCGCATCTAGAACCTCCAGCTCATCGTGGCCTAGCTCGTGGTACAAACTCATCATCGCTAGCCAATGCTCTCTTGATGCCAGTGGTCCCCTCTCCACCTGCATCCATTACACCAAAGCATTATTTTCACATCTCAAAACCCCCTCCTAACCTCCGGAACCAACCATACCCTTTCCCCATTGCAAAAATTCTAAGCAAAAATGTGCATCCCCCCCTCCCAAGCACACGCGCTGATTTACCCAGTGCTCGCACCAAAACCATGATGCATGCACCATTTTGCAAGCACTCGTGCCAACAAAGCCCCCCTTCCCTCTTTTTTTCCCCCTCCCAACCCCGTCAACGCGAGCGCCTGCGCAATCCCATGGGTGCCCATGCTAAAACGCGAGCGCCCACGTCGAAGCACGACCACTCACGCTTCAGTGCAAGCACCCACGCCGTTCCCCCATTCTCCTACCAAAACCCTCTATTCTAACCATCTCTTCACGGGCGTCCGCGCTAATTGCTAGCACTCATGCTGTTCTAGGGGAACGTGCACTAAAACAGCAATCAACACAAGCACCTCACCTAATTTTCACCCCTATTTCTAGCCCTAAATTTTGCCTAAAATAAAAAATTTCAAAAGAGGGATAGACCTACTCACCGATGGTCCATAGCTTGTCAGTCGGTCGAATCGCCTGATCCTCTTTGCACGATGATCATGAATTGGAATACGGTCCATCTCTCCTTCTCTTCTTCTTCGCTCTAAGTAACTCCAAGGCATGTGTGTGACAATGACCCCTCATTGGGCCCTTTGTGGTTTACATGGGCCCCCGTGAGGGCCCATTTTCCTCCGCGGTCTCGCATATCCTATTCCCCTTTCCAAATTCTTCTCAACCACTTCATATTTCTTCCTCATTTATCCCTTCCACTCTTATTCTTTTTCCTCCTTTTTCGATAATTTTTTGTCTTTTTTTCAAAAAAATTCTTGAGGGGGCATACACCTCCCATGCTTTACGCTGGGGCATCCTTTTCTTCTTCTATCTTCTACACATCACCACATTTGTCGCTACGTAAAAGAGGGGCAAAATGTAGACACTTAAAAATAATTATTATTTTTTTTAATTCCTAACATAATTAATTAATTTAATTATGTTAATTCAAATTCTCCTCAATATTAATTAATTATAACTAATATTGTCACTATAGTATGTGACTGATTTATTTAATAAATCAACCCCTTTCTTTATTCTTCTAAAAATTGAATCCTCACAAATCTTCCTCCTAGCTAATTAATTTCAATAAATTAGATAACCCACATGACCCCTCCAAATCATCTTCCTAATTTATCATTAGTCTAATAAAGTCTTCTAGAAACTCCCTAAACCCACTTAACATTATTCTTCTAATTTTTAATTCCCCCACTCATTCTCTCTCCTAGTCAAATCCTCTTACAAATCCTATCCCACCTAATTCTTCCTCTAAACCCCTCCTAATGAGTTGCTAGTGGCTAATCATCATGATTAGCCACAAAGTACACTCCTTGTCCCTTCCATCCAACCACTAGCTTTTAATGCTCTTTTCCTAGGTGAATGTGAGATTTTCAAAACCTCAAATTCCTCTAGGTATCCCCTCTCCCAAGGAATTTTTAATTCCTTCTTATTCCTCCAATCCCCATGATCGTCCCTTTTAGGGGAATTTTAAATTCCTCCTCCCCACTCTTAAAGGAATGTCACATCCCTTGCTCCTCTCAAGGCACATTGGGAAGTCTTCCCAATGCATCTTGCTCTTCTCAAGGCACCTTGGGAAGTCTTCCCAATGCACCTTGAGGAGTGTGGAGACAAGAAATGACTTTAAGGCATATCTCTTGGTCTCCACACCCTCTCTTGGGCCTTGTGTGAGCTCACAAGCAATCCTAGCCCTCCATCTTGGATTCATCCTAACCATCCATTTTTCCTCTCCTCTTCCTATAAATTGAGGACTCCATCCCTCCATTTTTCATCTCCAAGCTTAGTAATCTTATGCTGCCCTTTTGAGCCTAAGAAAATCATCTTAGCAACCTTACCATGTCAAAATCATATCTCATCCACATTTAATCATCTCATCCGCATCATCCTCCAAAATCCTTTTCATGTTGTGCACAACATTGGAGAGCCATCCACATCAAGCAAGCAAGAGGAGCACATCAAGTGGAGCATCATCCAAGGGCGCCTTCACTTCATCAAGCTCCATCAGAAGGAGAAGGTATAAGGTTTGTGAGGTACATGCATATCATTCTTGTTTTGAGCATTTCAAATTATGTCTTTAAATTTCATATCATTAGATGTTTGATTTGCATATTTGCTATCTAATCCACCTCACTAGTCTTTTCCCCTCTTCAGAGCCTATTGATTCCATGGACCCATAAGAAACACCTGTATAAGAATCAATTTATTGAGTGTCCCTACTATTCTTAAGGGAACATAGTCATCCAATAAATAGTTCGAAAGCTAGTTGGCTTGGAATCAATAGATTCGGCAGTAGCTTAAGCAGTAGGTCTAGTTCCAAGTGCCCTACTATTTGAAGGGATTAACTAATCATCCTGCTAGACTTTCTATAGTGGGGGGAGGGGGGGGAGAAGATAAGGTTTTATTTATTCTGTGCACCTCAAATCGAGCAAGAGAAACATCAATCAGACCCTACTATTTTTAGGGCTCGCAGAGGGTAAGAAGCCAGATACCGGTCTAACGAAATGTGCCTAACGGAAGGCACTGTGTGGTGGGTGGTTGGAATTTTACATATCTAACCTTTATCAGGTGAGAAAGTTATCTCCTCCCTTCAGAAGCTATAAAGAGGTGCACTTTGTTCCCTACTATTCTAAAGGGTATGCGATGGAAAGATAGAGCAATAACCAACTAGATCGAGTTGGGTGGGTGGGAGTCAGGCCCTATTATTCTAAGGGGGTGGTGGAACTATAAATCCCACCTCCCTTACACCCCCACTTTCTAGCTCAATTATAGGGCTAGCAAGTTCATTCCTACTATTTTAAAGAGGGGCCCGGCCCTACCATAGACCCTCAATTTCTATGGTAGGGTTTATGGTAGGTGACGCCCCCTACGATTCTATGGGTTGTAGTTTAGGTGATTGATGCCTTAGAATAGTTGGCAAACCCCTTAGAATAGTAGAGCCAATTTGATATAAATAGAAGTTCTGGTGAGGGGAATTTCTCAGCTCCTATTATTTCGAATTTGGCAATGTTTCAATGGTGATTCAGACACCCCATACCCTCCTTAGGTTGATTAGAGAGAGAAATGTAGTCAATGAGAGAGAGAGGGGGAGGTACAGACCCACTAGCCACTAGGTCACTCTTTTTAGCCATACCAGAAAAGGGAATCGGCAGGAGAGGCAGACAAGAAAGCCCTACTATTCTAAATGTAGACACCTAAAATTAATTAAATCAATATTTAAGGGATTTAATTAATTTAAGCTTGTCAACATAATTAATTGATTTAATTGTGTTATCCTTATTCTCTGTGTTAATTAAATCAAACTTAATTAATCCTATCACTATTGTCCAATAATGAATTTATCAAATAAATTAATTATTTCCCTATTCTTCTAAAGTCCCTCCAATAATTATTTCCTCTAAACCCACTCAGTTAATTAATTTAAATTAATTAACCTAACTAAAGTGATTCCTACAAATCACTTTTCCTAATCCTGCTTAGCCTAATTAATTCCTCTAGAATCTCTCATAATCCCACTTATCATTATTCTCCAATTTTAAATTGCCCCACTCATGTCACATCAATCTTGATACTCTCAAAGAAATTCAAATTTCTTTGAGTCCCCCTATGCATCCTCATTTTGAAATTCAAATTTCCTTTCCCCCCTCTTCTCAAGGAATTTTATATTCCTTTTTATTTCTCCAATGCATCCTTGATCCATATTCCATGCCCACTATCTTGAATCAATATTATCCCTTCATAAGCAAATCATTCTTGGCCCTCCATTGGCCTCCTCCAATCTATAAATTGGAGCATCTTTCTGTTAGGATTAATGATAGTCCCAAATATACTGAGACGGAGGGTGAATCAGTATCTAACCGATTGACAGAATATTTAACCTTATTAAGTATTTTGCATTCCAAAATAGTGTACTGGTAAACAAGAATTAATGCAGTAAATAGGAACAGTGAAGACAACATAGAAAACACACCATAACACAAGATGTTTAACAAGGAAACCCGGTGTGGGAAAACCTCAGTGGGATTTGTGACCCACAATATTCACTCACTGGCCAATGAATGGATATTACTTACAAGAGGGGCCTGCACATGCAGGAAGACCAACTACCTAGAGCTCACAACTCAATCTACAAAATGGAAGTCTCACTGACTTACAAAATGGATAATGAAAATCTAATATAACGTACTGCTACAATTCAGCATCTGCTATGTCAGGTTCAGTATCGGTTTAAGCTCATACTATAACCATAAACCTTATACAAAATCTACCTTAATATTCACTCATCACTTCTACCATAACCATCATATATCCAACCATACAAAATGATTTACAAGATCTCATACATATATGAGTCTATTACAATATGCGATGTCATCTTTACAAAAGATATTTATAATTAAATACAATAAACAAAAGTTTATTCCTGTCGGCTGGAGTGTCGGTATACATTGTTGTCACTGCCGGTGAAGTGTCTGTCAGTGCCGGTGTCTATCGATGGTTTACCAGATGAATGCCACAAGGTTGCCAGTAGGTTGCCATCAATGACAACACCATCATTTCTCACTAGAGTGTAGAATGCCAACAATCTCCCCCTTTGGCATTGATGGCAACACTCATGAGAAAAATCAAAAATCTGTTCCTAAAATGAAGTCCAAAAATTTACCAAAAATATGTGCTCCCCCTAAGCAAATAATCTCCTCTGAATAGCCATTTTTCTCTCTCTACTGCTCCCCCTTTGACATTAATGACAAAGGTTATCAAAAAATTTCAAATGACTGCAAAATGTCACCTTGAAGTTTGTAACCGGTTGGTTACAATCTGAAATATGTCAGCCAAAACCAAGTTTAAACTCTATATGAATTTGTTGTCATCCTTCATGGTTGCCTCAGTTCTTTGGATTGTACCGGTGAGATGATGCATATGCTCCTTCGGTGACTTTTGCCCTTGCATTAATGCCTCAGAGAGATAAGGTTGTCTAATTTAGGATTGAGTTTGTGCTTCAGCTCTCTGGCATTTGTCTTGGTCCTTTCTTTCTTTTTCTCTAATTTCTCCATCTTCTCCTCAAATCCTACTATCTCTTGCTCAATAACTGATATAGGTTCAGATGAACCAATGATATTATCAGCTATATCATCTATCTCCTTTTGTACTGTGCTTATTTTCTTTTCAATATCATGTGTTAACAGATGTGGCTTGCATGTGTCCCTATACAGTTCCTTATACTCTAGAGTTGTTTTATTCAGTGTCGGTAACAGTGTGTTAATGTGTTCCATGCACTTCTTTATTGTTTCCTCAAATAATTTTTCCTTTTCCATTTTCTCTTTGAATGTTTCCTCATTTATTTGATCAACTATTAAAATATTTCCAGTAATGAATTTAGACAATGTGTCTAACTAACTTAAAGAATCCTTTACTTGATCTAAATTGCATTTTGGTGAAATCATCTTAAGAATAGGAATAGTGTCATCAATTGCCTTATAGGCCAATGCATTACAATTTGTTATCTTCTTTATTGAGTCCAGAAGTACCTCTGTTACATTTGTAGGTCTGAATTCACTCAGTGAAGTACCAGATGTCTGACCAACTACCTTTACTATCTTAGTGCTTGTAGTACTAGTAACCAATTTGCTTGAATCAACCTCTAATGGATTAGTCTAAGTTTGCATTTCAACTAGCAATGGTTTAGGCTTCTCAGTTATTACCGTTTGTACTGTCTCAATGTGTACCTATGTATCTGTCAGTTTCTCTGTTGGTTTCTCTGTATTATCTACTGTCGGTATCTCTGTCTCTGTCAGTTTTACTATGCTAGCATCTACACTACCAGTATTTATTCCACTGTCCAAAGGTTTCTTTGTATGTACTGTTTTCTCTGCTTGTATTCCAACCTCAATATTTTCTACCGGTTGCTCAATGTTTTCAGTGTTAGCAATATTATTTTTCACCTTAGTGCTATCCTTGTCCACTACTATGTTCACTTCCTGAGTATCAATGTTCATGGTAAACAAAATTTCTGACTCAGGGTTAGTGTCCTCATGTGTTGTGTCAGCATTTTCAGTAGCCGATGTATCCTCAGTATTTGCCAGTGTAGTAGCCAAAGGTGGTGGTAGGTTGTTAGTTACTTTTATGTTTGGTAATCCACCAACTTTACCTTTTCCTTTGTCTCTGTCCTTTTGATAAACCTTGAAAGTTTTCTTAGGTCTGTTCAACTCTTCCTGTTTTTCCTTCTCTACAAAAAACATGTCCCACTTGTCTATTGTTTCCTCTGCAATTTCATTGACTCTACCAGCCATTAGGCTCACATGTCGGTGTCCACTTGCAAAAACTGATATGTTAGCTTCACTAATTAGTTCATCATTTTCCTCTACAGAGTTAACCGGATGTACTGCTAGAAGTTTTTCAATCTTGAGTTTCTTATCTAGCTCCATAACTACAATCCTCTTAGCATCTAACCTTCTGTACAATTCATTAGGAAAATCATCTACAACTTCTATTAATACTTTCTTGTAAATGTCAAGATGTAGAATAATGCTATTCTCAATACTTTCCTTTTCTGCATTAGTGAATGTATTATACAGTTTTCTAGCATTTGCCAAGTTGCCTTCATCAGTGATTTCACTCAATAAGTTATCCAAAGGTGGTATAACCTATTGTTGTTTCTTCTTAGGTGTCAAATTCCTTGCCAGTGGTCTCACTGCCTGTTGCTTCTGCCTTGGTGTTCTTATTTTCTTGGGTGGAGGAGAGGGTACTGATGAAGGTTTTCTCTTCCTATCAACTCGCTTAAACTCAGCAGGTATCTCATTCTTAGATGATGTACCTACCGGTGAGATATGTGCCTCCAGTTGCAATCCTTCAAGATCACTTTCCTTTATTCCGGTTATATTCATTATGTTTTCTTTTATTTCCTTTACTTGCTTTGATGCACTTCTTATGTAATTTTCTCTTCTCTTTCTTTGTTTCAATGTCTGTACACCAATTTCAATTGTTTATGCACTGCCAAAAACCTTTTCTTTTGGTTCTCTAGGTGCCTCTAATAGATCTTTATCATAAGTTTCAATAATTTTTACATCTGCCTCATACCCCATTTTAGTTACCCATACAGTTCTAGGAAGAACTACTTCCATCCATATTTCATCCTTTTTTATTACAAAACTTATTTCCTTGTTGTACTTATCCACTAGACTCTGTGGTAGTCTCTCCCTTGTTTTCATTTTTGCTTTGAATGTTATGAAGTACTCTGTTATATTGTTTTCCTTGTCAATGCCCATGCCGATGAAGATTTCTAGCAATTGTTTGCCTACTAGTATATCATATCCAAAATCTTTCTTTCCAATACCGAGAACTTCTTTTGTGAAAATAACATAAGACATACCAAAAGATTGCCAAAATGAAATGTTCCTTTCTTATCTCCTCTTATCTTTTTCAGGTTGTCTATTAATTCATCCTTTAGCCACTCACATACATCTATTTTTGCATCATTATTAACCATATCATAAGCACTTTTAATACAAAGGCTGGAAACTGAGTTAAGTCGGTTTGCATGCGTGGTCTTATAACCTAGGATCATGCTTATGAATCTGACATTTTCATCTTTGACATCATTTACTCTTAGGGATCTGCTATCATATGTTGGTCCTGTTAATGTCATGACAGTGTTATTAGTAACCTTCTTAGTCTTATCTAGCCTGCTACTGATGGAGGGTAAACCTGTCACTGCCCTAATTGCTTCTTTGGTGATTTTGCAAATTGAATCTAGCCAAAGAAATTCTCCATAAACTCTGCTAAGGATAATTCTTACTACCTCCTTAGGAAATTCAGGGATGTCCAAGATTTCCACAAAACCTAAAGTTTCAATTACCTTGTGTTCAGGTTTGACATTTCCATTTCAATCACAGATAACAGTTTTAAATGTTTTCAATATTTCCTCATAACCTAATTCCTCAATATTGCAATGAATATAGATTCTAGGGTCTTCAGCATAAGCAACACCTTTTGGAATTTTAGAAAAAGCACCTATGGAATCATCTTGTTTCACTATCTCGATAATGATCTTAAAAACAGGCCTAGGGCATTTCACAACTTCCACAACAATAGGTCTTGCAATAAATTCCAGAGCAGAGGAGGAAGCCATTGAAAAATACCTTAAGTTGCCTGATAATGGTTGAGTGCTTGAGAGAAATCGCTTCACTTCTTCACCTTGGATGCCTTCGCTCGGACTTCGTGCTCTCTAAAAGTTTGAATGCTCAGTGAATTGAAAAAGAGGGATAACCAATGCTTTATAATGTCTTTTCTTCCAACAACAACATTAAATGCTCTTTGATTAAGTGAAACTTAACACATCTGTCGGTAAACAAGAAATCCATCATCTCATGATCTACCGAGGGTAATTTGCATGATGTTCAACTTGTTGCAATACCCCCAAAGGGTTAGTTCTCAGTTGGATGAAGAATCTCTTGTCGATGGACTAATACTGTGTTCTACCAGTGAAGGAATAGTCTCATCAACATTTTGATCTGTCTTTCTAATCCATTGTCTTGAAAATTCTTGCTTGACCTCATCAACCTTCTCTTTGCCTTTCAAACTAGGTCCTTTATTATTTGTCGGTGAAGTCTTGCTTCTACAAAATTTTGCAATATGTCCAATCTTGTTACAAGCATAACAAGTCACGTTATTCTTCTGAATAGCCTTTCCATATCCTATGTCGGTTTGTGTTCTGCATTGATTAGATAAGTGCCCAAATCTTCCACAAACATAACATCTTACATTCATTCTACAATTTTCTGAATTGTGACCAATTTTGTTGCATTTGGAACATTGACCGGTGGGTGCATTAATGTTCTGATTGTTTCTAAATCTACATTGATTTTCTCTATGACCATACTTGTTACAGTTAAAGCATTTCCCATTAAATTTGTAAGCATTAGGTTGTCTTACTGGTTTACTGTGATCATGATTGTTTGCAGTACCGGAACTTTCTCCAACTTAAAATCCAAGTCCATTAGTATCTCCATTAGGTTTCTGACTTTTCAGCATATCATCAAGTTCTTCTAAACTTTTCTTGAATTTCTCTTTATGTTGATTTGTAGTAACCAACTCATTTTCCAAAATTACCTTTTGTCTCATAAGTTTAGTTTTATCATGTTACATGTGAATCAAATCTATCTTCAACATATCATTTTCATGACTGAGTCTTAGATTTTCATTTCCAGCATCATTGAGTCTCCTAGTCAAGTCATCTTCATTCTTCTTTCTATCTTCATTGTCTTTACAAAATCTCATATTCATCTCTTGCATTTCATTCCTCATAGTCATGTTTGCTTGCCTCATCTTGCTTACAAGCTCATTAAGAGTTTCCTTTTCATCATCATCACTCTGCATCTTCTCATGAAGTTCTTTTAAATTATTTCTAGCAATAGTAAGATTCTCTTGAAGTCCTTGAATGAATTCCTGTGCAGTTCTTAGATCATCTTCAAGTTTGATATTCTTCAACTTCTGTGAATCATAGTCCACAAGAGCTCCTTCTAATTGCTTTCTTAAGTTCTCCATCTATACCAATGTCAGAATCTTCCTCAAGTTGTTAGACTTTTGAAAATAGAGGACTAGGCTCTGATACCAATTGTTAGGACTAATGATAGTTGCAAAGATACTGGGAGGGGGGGTGAATCAGTATCTAACCGGTTGACAGAATATTCAACCTTATTAAGTATTTTGCATTCCAAAACAATGTACTGGTAAACAAGAATTAATGCAGTAAATAGGAGTAGTAAAGACAACATAGAAAACACACCATAACACAAGATGTTTAATGAGGAAACCTGGTGTGGGAAAAACCTCGATGGGATTTGTGACCCACAATATTCACTCATTGGCCAATGAATGGATATTACTTACAAGAGGGGCCTACACATGCAGGAAGGCCAACTGCCTAGAGCTCACTGCTCAATCTAAAAAATGGAAGTCTCACTGACTTACAAAATGGATTATGAAAATCTAATATAATGTACTGCTACAATTCAGCATCTGCTAGGCCAGGTTCAGTACTGGTTTAAGCTCATACTATAAACATAAACCTTATACAAAATCTTCCTTAATACTCACTCATCACTTCTACCATATCTATCATATAACCATCCATACAAAATGATTTACAAGATCTCACACATATATGAGTCTATTACAATATGCCATGTCATCTTTACAAAAGATATTTATAATTAAATAAAATAAACAAAAGTTTATTCATGTCGGCTGGAGTGTCGGTAGACATTGTTGTCATTGTTGGTGAAGTGTCTGTCGGTGCTGGTGCCTACCGGTGGTTTACTAGATGAATGCCACAAGGTTGTCGATAGGTTCCCATCAATGACAACACCATCATTTCTCACTAGAGTGTAGAATTCCAACACTTTCATTCTCAAAAAAAAAAGTCTTCCAATCTTCTATCCTTATGCTGCCAATTTCTTCTCCTATCATATTTCCTCATAATGCTTTATCAAACCCTTCTATCCATCATTCAAATCCAAATCCTTAATTTATCAATCTTGTTGAGCACTTGAGAGCAATCCACATCCACAACAAGCAAAAGAGCACATCAAGTGGAGCAATCAAAGGGGTGCCTTCACTTCATCAAGCTCAATCTGAGGAACAATTGGGGACTTACAAAGGTATAATGGTGTTTGTTGCATTTGCTTGATGTTTTATGCATGTTTCTATTCAAACTAACCATTTTCCTCTCAATCTTGGTTTCCCTCATGTTCACTAAGGGCGGGAGATTAGGGATTGATAGCCATTAGAGGATAATTGGGATCGGGACTTACCATAGAGTTTTAGGGGCTCGCTCTTCTCCTCCTGGATCTGTTGCATCTAACACAAACTATAACTCCCTATCAACACCCAAAAGGACTAACCACAATAGTAGAATAGTAGGGCCAACTACTTATCCCACCCATTCCCTCGACTCTACCCCTTAATCACAATAATTCCCCATGCTCAGGATCGAATCTCCCCTACTATTCTAAGGCTATGTCAAGGGATGGCTCTGCAGGGTGACTCAACTAAATCGAGAAATGCTTTCTTGGGCATGAGGTCCTATGTATCGAGCATATGTGCCAACCATGGATTGAAATCCTCTCCCCTCCTAATTTACAACTCCAATGTCCAATTACAGTGAGAAAGATCCCAACATAATCGAGCGAGAGGGCCCCTACAATTCTATGGCTTGTGGCCAACTAACCCACCTATTCTGGCCACCTTCCCTGGAAAAGAAGACATTTGATTGATCCTACTATTTGAAAAGGGGCTATAGGATCGGTTCCTCTGTTTATCCATCAAGGAAGTGTTGCTTCAAGATTGAGATCTTGGGAATAGAATGGTCACCAACAAACAATGGATTTGAGGATACCCTGCCACCCAATTTTGCCATTCTATTTTACAATCGATCTTAAGAGCAGTTGAGATCTATCTATCAATTATAGAGATTAATCTATGCAGAACTAGCTCTATCTCTAGAAGAGGAGAATCGAAAGTAGCCTAAATATGGTTACTCAAGTTCTGAACATGGTTACTCAAGTTTATTTCATGCACGTTTGCAAGGTGGGCCCCCCCTTTAGAATAGTAGGGGGGAAGTTCTATTATCTGAAAGCCTGGAATAATTGTTTGTTGGTTAGGGTGGGCGCATGAACTATCGAATCCCCCCTACTGCCTAATTAATAGTCCCATAGCCTCCTCTAGTCGTTCCCACCCCCCAGCTGAATTTTAGGGCGAGCAGATTACCCCTTTTGTCCTCCCACCCATCCCATATGGCCCATTGAATTTAGGGAAAGCAGTAAATTAATCAATGTCGTATTGTTCTAAGGATTAGCTTGCTAGCCCTTTAGAATAGTAGGGGTCTAGCTTATTCTAGCAGGCTAATTAATTAGGGGGTATCTCAAATTAACAATGAATCAATGATCCAAATTAGAGTGATGTCAAAGGTGTGACAAGTCTTATTTTCCAAACATAGGTGCAAAATTTAGCCAACCCAAATGACTAGTATTAACCATTTTGATTATTTATAATGCAACAATAATAGTAGGGGCCATCCATCTGTTTTATCAAATGGTGAAGCCTGACCATTTCTTCGCAACTTGTCTGGGTTGTTGCTTCTGGTCTACTTTGTACCTCAGCCTAAGAATTACTTACACCTCTATGAGATGCCTAGACTATGAAATGAACCGATTGATGTATGAATAGAATGTCCAACACATTGCCAAAAAATGAGTGCTACTAGACTTTATTTTTTTGGGTCCCCCCACCCTGCATGAGGATATAGTTGGGTGGGTGGGAGGAGGAAGTGGAGAATTGATCTTGGAAACTATGCCCCCCATGAACACGGGGTGGGTGGGTGGAATAGAAGTGGTGGTGGGTTATTCTAGTGGGTTGATTAATTAGCTACTCTTTTGGCGGGTGAATTAATAAGGGGTTGGCTCCCCTACAATTTTTATGGAATCAACTTGCCCATAGAATTTCAGTGGACCTAATTAATCATCTTGCTAATATATGAATTAATTTTACTTGCTAGAGTAGGGAGTAGCAAGATAATTAATCCTAAGGGGGCATAGTTGTAAATTACTGATTAATTAAGCCCCTTGGGGGGATGGGAGGAGGAGATGACTAGTAGAGGATATAGTTGTATATGCATCAGTTCGAGATTAAAGTGCCAGAGCCTAGGGTGGGAGGTGGGCTATAGTTATAGTGGCCCATTTTGTTTTTATTGGCATAAGAATTTGACCGAGTTTACCCGGTTCCATAAGTTTACCCGGTTCTAGGGGGTGGGTGGGAGGTCAGCACTAGAATCCCCACCCTATAGCGGTCTCGTGTGTGGGGTTGGGTGGGGAGCTAAAGGGCTCCCCCCACCCAATTACATCCTCTCACCCCTCCACCCCCCTAGAGTTGTTGTTGTTTGTTCTCTCTCTTTATTCCTTGAAATTGATATCTCAATGGTATTTTGTTTCCAATGGGCATGTTACATATAGAACCTAATCTCGAAAAAAGTACGCGGCTACAACTATATAAAGAAGAGGGTGGGCGAAACGAGATTGGATTGTTTCTTCATGGCTAGAGAGACTTTGATATGGCTTTAGGTTTATCTATTGGTCCCCAAGACGGAGCCGTATGATGCGAGTGTCACATACGGTTGCTTTGAGAAGGGTGTGATTCCACCACCTATCCAACTCGACGAGCGTTCCACAAAGTTGCATCCTTACTCACCCAGTCTATATACATTACTCTTTCCAGGAGGTTGGTTGCCTATCCTAGATCTTCCCATATTGAAGAAATCTCGGGCTCGATCTGGTTTAGTCTCAAGATGATCTTCTTTTTTGTTCTTGTATATCCGGGTTCGTACAGCATTTCCACGATATCATTATGATCAATCAATGGGACTTCGCTGGAAGGTCTTTTCGCCTCTGTCATTAGCTCAAGTAGTCTTCATTTTAAATGTTATAGTAACCTTCCAATGGATCCTTCAATGAGAGTTTGATTGGCTCTCACTCAACACCACGGTTATTCCCCGAAAATATCGGTTACAGATGGGGATCCCCCTATCCAGTACCATATCAACAGGAGGTGGCACAAGGCAGATGAGGAGGGAGAGCCAAGGGGGGGGTCTATCCTCTATGGTGGGGCATATTATGTATATAATCCCCCATCTCCAATATTATCGAGCCCCATCTCTGATATAAACACAACTATAGAAAGAAGGGGGGGGGAATGAGATTATAGTTGTAGTTTTGGGTCCCTACTCTAAACTATAAGGTGGTAGTTTCTAATTTATCACCCTACTGTAGAATAATTAAGCTCCTCCCCCCTTATATTTGAAGCCCCCCCCCCCCCATCCTCCCCAAGTTATAGTTTCTATGGTTCTAAAATTAGTCATGGGCTAATTAATTAAGAGGGCCCCTACCATAAAATTTTAGGGGCCCCTACCCCCATAGAATTGTATAGAAAGGGCTAGCAAGCTGATTAATTAACTGAAATTCTAGTTGGGATGAAAGTTTGGGTAAAATGACCTCTAGGATATCCCTCTTGAGATAGGGAGAGAACTTGGAGTTCTAAAGCTCAACCTTATTTATAACGGGAAAGGTTTATTGCTCAAGTCAAGGCCTGGTTCTCAAGCAAAGGCCCTTACTTTGAAACTATTTTTATAACATCATGCTTTTTAGAAAGAATAATGAACTAACTATACCTCTCCTCCTACCATAGAATAGTAGGGGCCCACCACTACCCTCGCGAATAGTAGGGCCCCATGAATGCCCACTGCCATTATTCTGATGAAGCCAAGGTGCCCCCCCCCTTTCTATAGTTTTCTAAGTTAGTCCCCTACTATTCTAAGGTCCTATCCTAATGTCCTATAAATAGCACATACTAGCATATCTTCCGCTCACCTTGCATCAGCAAGGGAGCTTAATTATGAAGGTGGGAAAAGTAGCATAAACATTCCAGTGAGCTCAAGTACCCATCATAGCTGCAGGGGTGGAAATAATTGCCATTTCCCTATCTATATATGGGACCAGATTGCTCCTAACTAAAAGTAGTGGTTTTAGTTTCAGATCTAGACCCAAAACCAAAAGAAGTTTACCTCGAAAAACAACAGGTGACCAAGTGGCAGTTTCAGTCCCATCCCTAGTTCCAGGTCCTTAACTAATTCCATATAGAGATCCAAATGCACCAGTAATGAAGTGATTTTTCACTAGTAACAAAGAGACACATCTGAGGTTGATACAATGGCTGATCCAGCCCTTGATCCAGCAAAATTTTGTAGATTCTTCTCTACCAGTAGATGGAGAAGTTAAAGACGCTAGAGAAGTTACATGTCCCCTACTATTTTAATTATGAGATCGAGATCGATATTCTGACATCCATGAGTGAGCCAAAGATCCAAAGTGATAGCCTATTCTTCATCACTACCCCCAAAGTCTCTCGCCAGTTACTTTGCCCGTAGGGGCAATAGACTAAGAAATTCTTCTCGTTGTAGATCTTGTTTAAACAGATGTATGGAGAAGAACCAGAGTGAGAAAGAGCAAAGGCAATAGTGCGAGAGTCGGTAGTTCCAGGTCCATATCCATAGGATCCAAAACCATAGGCAGCAACAATAGTTTCAGTCGTTGATTTTGTTGATTGAGATTGGGACTGCTTCACCAATAACAAAGTAGTGACGCTAAAACAAGGAGCACTGGGGGGAAAGGCAGGAGTAGTTTCTTATGTCTTTGATGGAGCAAAAGTTGATATGGGTGATTATGGGCAGACTATATAGGCCATGGCACCTTCTGAACCCCTACTATTTTAAGGGCATCCTCAGTTCCCACCACTACCATAGAATAGTAGGGGCATAGAATAGTAGGTGACCACCCAACCCTTCTGAACAATCTTCCTTCCAATCCCAAAATAAATTATAGGGCCGATCAATTGGTTATGTTGTTAATGGAGTAGTTTATTGAGTAGTGGTGGATTTAGTTGTTTAATCAGCAACCCCTATGGGGATCCAGTTGATTAAGTAGTCAATACAGGAATTGGTTATGCCCATAGAATAGTAGGGCACCAGTTTATTCAGCCCATAAACTAGTAAGGGGTTCTTTTGATTCTGCCATTGATTAAGCATCTGGCACTAGACATGGTGAGCGAGCTATTCATGCCATAGATATGACCATACTATACAAATCCATACCCTACAAGATAAGACCGTACAGAACTAGGACCCGTTATTGATCATAAAGAAGCAACAGTTGATTCTATTGATGCAGTGGATTCAGTTGATCTAGCAAATGTTCATTCTATTGAAGAAGCAAAACCATGTGTAGTATACGAAGAAGTTGATTCCGTTGAATAATTCAATCCAGTCGATGAACCAGTCTCATAAGGAGCATCAGTAGCAGCCGATCTAGCAGCACAGGCAGATTATGGGGTAGATCCAGTGATAGGAGCACCAGGTTTGGTATAACCTGGCATAAGTGTACCCATTCCCCGATCAAGAAGAGCGTGCTTCTGACCTTCAAGAGTGAGATCCATATGTTCGTGGCCATAGTCCAGAAGAAAAGGTGGCACCAACACTTCTTGCAAAGGCTTCAGGATTTCGAGCAGAGGCAACAATGGCCTCTAGCCCCCCACCCAACCCCACACACAGGCTTCTTGTTAATTAATCAGTAAATTGATAAACTTGCTAGCTCTAGTCAAACCCCCGGATTAATTAACCCCCATATAATTGTAAGGGGAGTAAGAGAATTAATCAGTAATTAATTTGCCCATGGCCCTACAATTCTATGGGTAGGGCTTGATTGAAACCCCCATAGAATTGTAGGGGGGCCTTACCCCTTAAAATAGTAGGGATAGGGGGCTAGCTTATTCTAGCTTAAAGCGGGCTGATTAATTTACTAATTAATTAGGGGGCTAGCCCATAGGGGGGACAATTCTATGGGGTGGGCCCCTACTATTCTATGGTATTTACTCATTCCATTGATTTTTTTTAGCTCAAGGAAGGTTCTTGTTTATAGTAGTAGCACTTCCACCTACATATATGGTAAAATGGGAGCTTAGACCTTTGATCGAGATGGATTGAAAATAGACAGGGTCCTCTGCTTAGTGAAACAACAGGTCAACTAGTCTATTAAGTTTCCCTCCCACCCATAAACATTAGTCCTTGATTGGAGGGGGATAACTGATCAACGCGGTAGGACTTCCAAGTTCAACAAGAGAAAATGCAACTTTATATGTCCATAGTTGCTATGGGTACTCCAGTTACTGGGTGAACGAGATAAACAATGGGTCTTCGCCTTTAGAATAGTAGGGCCATAGTTAGGGAGCTCTACCCCTATAATTCTCAGAACTATACCATAGTCGAATTGTAGGGGTCACTCCCGTGTGCGGGGTTGGGTGGGGGCTAAAGGGCCACCCACCCCTGGCCGGATCTAGATTTCCAAGAAATGGATATGGATAAGACTCACAAGCTACTAGTGGAGATAGAACCTTTGGCTTTGTCCTTGCATCTTTGTAAATGGCAGATTTGTTACCTAAAGCTACTACGTCCATATCTGGTGGAGATTCTGATGACTGTGATGTTGGGTGAGATGCTATCGGTGAGGTAAATACTTCATAGAATAATTGAAACTGATGTTGCCTTTACCGAGGGCCTTCGAATGGGGTCTACAATAAGCTCTGGTTCAAGGTAAGCAATTGAGTCCACATAACCCATGAGCGGTACTTCCCCAAGATAATAGCCATGCTCCCATCTTTGACTCTACTACCTATACTAGTGGATCATTAATAGGTCCTGGTTCAAATGCAACCACCTTATATGCCTTTTTCTATGCTTATCTCACCTCGGATGTTGGAGGATCAACACATTCAGATTGGGCATCATAAACAATGGGATGAACTATTGCAGTGTTGTTTTATCTACTTTTGCTACTAGATATTGACAATTACTATCCCCAACCCACCCCAGTCAAGACTCAACAAATGCCCTACCATCTATAGGGTATTGAAACAGGACCCTACTCATCTATAGGCGATTGGATCAACTAAGTAAACTGGATCTGGGACTGGAGGATCTAAATCTAGCTATGATGTTGACTATGATGAAGCAAAAAGAGAAACTGCGAGTACCGCACCCAATTAACATATCGCTCACGGCTGCGCTCTTCTCTCTTCACTTACTTTTTTGTCTTTCCCATTTCTTCCATCTTTGTTGCTTTCTCTCAAAGAAGCCTTTCCTCCGTAAGTCAAAATATGTTTCCCCTTAGAATAGTAGTGGGTGGATAGTGGATATTATGTTGCTTAAACCACTCGATCAACAAGATCTTTCGAATCAAATCAATAGGGCAATAGGACTTATTAGCCTAACATCACATCGAGGCTTAGTGACAGATCAAAGATTCATAATACTTATAAGAAACAAAATGGGCTCTTTATCGAGCATATAGGAATCTTTTCTTTTGTATGGCCTGAGAGGTAGGGGCTATGAACTTTATCTGTGAAATGATGCGATACGACTATACTATAAAAAGTTTTTCAGTCAATATTCTATATGTAGCATGTCCTCGATGAACCCTACCCTGAACGACCTATAAATCTATATCATTGTTTGCATCTGGTGTGATCAGTTGATCTGCTACAAGAATGGGTAGGGTAGAGATCTAATCTGATCCCCCCCCCCTTCTAATTCGACCCCCTATGGGTCTAGTCTATATGGGGTCCAAGGGATTCTTTACTTCAGTTATGCCCCTTTCTCAATCTGATCCTAATTGGAGGAGGAGGAGGAGTACTGTATTAGTTAAGCCTAGCCGAGAAACACCCTCCAACCCAAACTTTGAATGTTCAGGGGCCCAGCCATTCGCTCTACCCGATATGGATATAGATAGGGCACATTGATAGGAAGGAACAACTCTACTCCATCACTATCCCTCTAGCCTAGCTGCCCTGCCCCTCCAACTCCAGTCTGGATTCATATTCAATATCATAATGGATGGTTGGATGGATACGTCGACTGATGACTAATGATGGATCCCTCTCGTGAACTATTCTATGGGGATGAGCTCACTTTTAACCCAACTATTTAATTCAAGGGTCACTAGACCATGAACTCTCTATAGTTAATCATCGAGCCGATCCCCCTAAAGAGCCATAGTTCAGGTAGGTGGATCATTTTGACCCAACTATTGAATTAAAGGGCTGCTAGCCATGAACTTTCTATAGGAAATCCCATGAACTCTCTATAGGCTTCATATGATAGTTCAGGGTGCCTAGCCATGAACTCTAATCTATAGGGGGATGAGCTCAGTGATTAGTTTGTTCAGTTTAGGGTCATTGCCCGAACTCTTCTATAATTCCCTAGTTAATCTACCAACTACCTTAGAATGGTAGGGGGCCAAAAGCTTTATCCCTAGAGTTCCCACCCTCCCTGCATGCCCCTTAGAATAGTAGGGCTCCCCTTCCCCCCCAATCTAGAGTTCTATGGTTCCATAATTAAGCAATTCTATAACTATTTAAGTAGAGATATAGTCATTTACTGAGGCCCCCAGTCCCCCCCCCCTAGCCCCCCCAAGCTATAGTTCGGCTGGTTCGGCTGGGGGTAGGGAAGGTTATTCTAGACCCCACCCAATCGAGCTACCTCCCCCCTACTATTTGAAGGGCTAGTCCCCCCTACTATTCGTGAATGGTTTGCTTTCAATTAAGCCCCCGTACTATTCTAAAGGGCCCCCCTATCCCAAAACCCACCCCCTCCCCCCATTATAGTTATAGTTCTATGGTTCCATAGCCGGGGGTTTCCGTCAAGCCCTACCCATAGAATTGTAGGGTCATGGGCACCCTGTAGGGATCTACTGATTAATTATCCTACTCCCCCTACAATTATAAGGGGTTTAATTAAGGGGGCTTGACTAGGGCTTGTAAAGGGCTTCAATCAAGCCCTAAAATTCTATGGGACTGTAGTCAAGCCCACCAAATTTGACTAGGGGAGGGCCCCTACAATTCTATGGCCCTACTATTTGCTTGACTGGGGGCTTGATAGGAGGTCTCCTACAATTCTATGGGCTAGCCAAATAGTAGGGGGCCCACCCCAATCTATAGTCGGGTGTTCATAGGGAATCGTAGGGTTCCCTTTGTGGATCGCCCTACCCCTTAGAATAGTAGGGGGTGTTGCCTGAAAAAGGTAAATTGACTCGAATGCTTACCAGAGTGAGTATATTAGTAAGGTACATTGGGTGAGGTTAATGCACCCTCACCCGATCTTTGTCTGCTCTGCAACTACTATACCTGGGAACAACTATGGATGGATGCTTAGTTGTGCTTTACTATGATTGATAGATGACTCTGTGATGTGTGGTTTTGGTGCTTCGTTTTGGGTCTGGGCTAAGCAATGATGGGTGCTTGAGTTGTGCCCTTGATTTTATGGATATGTACATGCCGGACCAATATATGTTTCCAGAATTGATCCAACAAACTAAAATTTTAATTAATAAGTGCATTTACAATAGTAGGGTCATAGAATTGTAGGGGCCCTCCCACGCTTAATTAATTAGCTTGCTAGAGTAACGAAAAGTTGCAGGTTGGTTGGTTCATGTTATAAGTTGGCTTGTTGGAGTAGTTACTACTGTGTGTATAAGGATGGAATTAGATTATATACGTGACATGATGGCAGTAGTAAAACAACAACTATATCCACCTGGGAACCCGACGGGCGGGTGTTCATCGGGATGGTTCATCAGGCCCCAACCTTCTATAGTTGGGGTGGGTGGGAGGACAAAAGCGGGCCAGGTAGTCGGTATATTAATTGGTTAGTTCCAGAATTCTAATCCCACCCACCAACTATTATCCCCCCACTATTTGCCAGGGCTAGCAAGCTTCCTAATGAACTAATTACCCTATTATTCGCCCTCTCTACCCCCCAATAATAATAAGATTAGATTAGTTGGGTGGGAGCCCCCCCACAATAATTATATAGTTCCATAATCGGCCCCTACTCTTCTAAGGGGACCAAACCCCAATGAATGAACTCAAAATCCCTCCCTCCCCTCCATGCAGGGGGGCATGTTACATATAGAATCTTGACTGAAAGGTCAACTATCGGTGGTGAAACTTTTCGAGATAAAGGTAGGGGCCACACATATGGTAGTTGATAAATTTGAGCTCAAACTTACATTGAATCCATGATTTCTATCTAGGTTGGGCATTATGAGTTTTGAGCCTATAGAGCAAAGGATCATACATAATAGAATAGTCAACCGCCATTCACAAACCAATTTTCGTTAACCTAATCCACCTCTTCTACAGTGTGAAAATACCATTCTTGAGTAAATGCAGAGTATAGATCACTTTATAAGTCCTCACTATGTAGATGAAAGAGTGTATTAAGAGGGAAAGAAATTGAACACAGTGGGTTTGATCATGTGCCTACACCTGTGAGAAATGTCCCTAACCCAAATGGGTCCCTATCATCATTACTTCTGTATGGATTAAGAAAGGCATGGGTATTGGGGTTTCAGTGATCAGTGATTAGTTGGTTATATGAAGCAGATTATTACGACAATCCACCCTTTGGTGTTGATTCCTATGCTTGATTGAAAGTTTAGTATCTGGTAGAGAAGCAAAATGGAGTACTCATCATGTTTGGTGGTATATCATGTGACCAGATTCTTATCTAGTTGATTCTTGTGATTGGTGATGTGTTCGAGATGGTTGATGAGACCTATAGGAAGTGTGTAATCATGTATTTTGGGTCTGTAACTTGGTTCAGTAAAAGATCTAAGCTAACTTGCAACTACACGTTTCATTTTTATATTTGGTGAAGCCGACTTGTGGAAGATCATTTTTGTTGGTGCAGATATATAAGATCGATTGGGTTAATGCATTTTGGTGTGGTAGTGATGTGATGGTTTTAGGAGTGATTGAGCGTAGTTTCATGTGTGCATCCTGAATTTTGATGATCTAGTGAGTAGTTGCAGAGCAGAACAAAGCAGATCATTATAGAAATCACAGTGGATCACCTTGAGCCTAACCAAAATTGATTTGTGACATATTTAGATGTTATTTTCCAATTCATCACTCAGTGTAATCCTTTTTTAATCATTTGTAAGGTAGTGAGCCTTCCTCTGGGTTGTACCCTATTTTGGTAATTGAGCAGTGAGGTCTAGGAAGTGTGCCTGAATGCAAGTGCATTCCCTTTTGTAATTTTGTTTTTCTATTGGCCATAGTGGAATAACATTGTGGGTTCAAATCCCACCGCGGGTTTTCCCTTTTGGGTTTCCATGTAAAAATATTAGTGTTATGATTGCATGGTTATTTGTTTTGTGCCATTGTACTTTACTTTCCTTCTTATTCATCCGGTGGTTAAAGAATTAGAATAACAAGTTTGAAATTTGCAGAACATTGATTCACCCCCCATCTCAATGCTCATTGATCCCAACATATAGTTCATGCATGTGATAGTGTCTTACCTTCTCTTATATCACTCTGCTCCTCTCCTACCCATAAGGAATTTTTTGTGCAAGAGGATGATATTGTGCTAGAACCTTTCTCAATGCTCTCCCTTCTAGAGATAAAGAATTCATGGATCATTCATGTCCCTCTCCCAAAATTTGTCCTCCCCATAAGGATATTTTAGTGCAAGAGGATGATATCATTAACACTTTCCTTAAAGTCACTTTACCTTATATTCACTTACATGATATCTCTTCTAGAGATAAAATATTGATAAATCATGTTCATCCCTCTCCCAAAAAATTTCCTACTAGTGAGAATATTTTAGTGCATGAGGATGATATTACTAAAACTTTTTTCAATTCTCTCCCTTCTAGAGATGAACCCTTGGTGAATAAGGAGCCTAATAAATCCTACGAAACCTCTAATTATTGTAAATATTCATCCTAATTTTATCACAACCTCAAACTTGACATGTTATTGCTGTTAACGGAATACAAAACCCCCAGCCACAAACCAAGCCATTGATTTTTATCTAAGGTGTTAAAAACCCATATCAACCCCTTGGTTACTTTTAAAACTCTACAAAACAACTTACTCAAAATAATAAAATTAATTAAAATATGTCACAACCACCTCATTATCATGTTATTTCTCACACATATAGTACTTGTAACAATAAACAAGCTCCAATTATTGTTCCTCCTTCTCAACATTTTCTCCCTCCATTCATTTATCTTTCACAACATGCTGTAAGGGGTATCATCTTTTTGAGTGGCTTTCTACTACTCTGGCTAAAATGGGAATTGGTTCAAACATTGCCTACATACAAAATATTTCAAGAGGCGTTATAGAGGTTATTTATCCCACCTCCTACTAGATTTAGAAATGATGTGGCAACTTTGTTTGATTATATCCATGTGACAATTTTGGACATTAACTTCTCACAATTTGGGTTACCTTCCTTAGAAGTTTAACAAGAATATCCTCTTATGATTATGGTCCTCATTAATCAAATTGGAATAAAGTGCACTTTAATTGATAATCAATCTAACCTTAATATTGGTTAGTTCATATTTTTGTCCTTCTCAAGGTAATCTTAAAAATAACTCCTTAAACCCAAATGAAAGACAAACTGAACTAACAGTTGAGTCATGTGTGATAATTTTCTACACCGACTTTGCTTATTTTAGAAGGCACGACTACCTTCGTATGATGGGAAACAACTAAAATAAAATTGGGTATACTTTTGACCTGAAAGAAGAAAAGGCTCTTTAACATCTGCACATAACTATGCTACAAACACGAATAACGGATTTACAAACTAATGAGAGTGAACGAAAATGACACAAAATCATCTACTCAATACCCACAACAAAGAATCAGGAAAATAACAACAAATATTTACAAATTGTGTGAATATTACCAGAATTACCTGGGGACGCGTCCCCGACCTGAAAACCCCTGTCCCCGTCCTGGGGACGGCCAGGGGACGTTTCCCCCCATCCCCAAATTGCCCTATTTTTTGAGGGGACGTCCCCGAAACGGGGGGACGCTTGCCCTAGCTCTGGGGGATGTCTGTACGTCCCGAGGATTGCCAAACGTCCCCCATTCTAAGGCCCTTAAAAAATGTTAAAAAAATTTAAAAAGTTGTATTTTTAATTTTCTAATAGGGGCCCCTTATTAATTCAAATTGTTATTAAAAATTTAAAAAATTAAAAGATAACATTAATTAAATTTTAAATTTATTAATTTAATTCATAATTTTGACAATGAAACTATATGGTAGCAGTGTAGCCTTTGGGCATTTTGACATAGAGATTAGAAAATCTCCAAACTTGGCGAGTCAATAGAAAAATAACATTCAACGCCTTTATTAAAGAATAAGTTTTTTTGGCCTCGCGGGGCGCTGCCCCTTGACCCTGCCTTGTATCGCGACAGGGAGCGCGCAAGGGGCACTGCCCCTTGACCCCACCTTGGGGGCATTGCCCCCAAACCTCCGTTGAAAAATATGGGGGGAAACTACGTCGATAGAAGTAGGGAAAATTTAACCTCCGAGTCTATTGATATGCATATTGACAATGTGAATGAATTGAAATTCTAATTTATGAATTCATAATTGCATATTGTCTATTCAGTATTAACAATGTTGTATGTTTAGAATTTACATTCTAAAATGTTTTCAACTTTTCATAGTATCATACACATGCTATATCCATGTTTTATTGTTTTCATATGAATATAATGTATGTATGCATGCTTTATCCATGTTTTCATATAAACATTTAGAATTTTGAAATTTTCCTATATATTTTAAATGTTTCCTATATTTTATATAGCCGTCCCCTTTGCCATCCCCCGCTGTCCCCAAATTTGGCGAAAAATTTTGTCGTCCCGGAAACGCGTCTCACTGTCCCCTGCCATCCCCGTCTCGGAAACTCGGGGTAACTTTGAATATTACTGATTCAAAGTTCATGAAATAAACACACACATGATCTAATATAACAGAATGAATCACCCAAGAAGGATTGTAATTGACATAAGAAAATCACAATAAAACAGAGATACGAATGAACACAAAGTTTCAAAAGAACCCCATTATTTCTTGAGAAAAATCAAAGAGTTCAAAGCCTCTTTATTTCTGTACAAAAGACCATGTTTCTCCACCAGAAAATGTTGATATTCCCCTTTTTACAAAATCAGAGAAAGAATCCCCTTTCTAAACATAAGCTTCAAGAAATCAAAAAATCCCCTCCCTACAAAACTCACCCCTTCCCCTTCTAAAAAAAATTTACAATAAATAACCCCCCAATGACCTCTCTGTTTCGGTAACTAATTCTAGAATAATTTATTGATTATCAACATTAAGTCATTTAGTCTTCTCATCTTCTTTTCATATTTATTTCATAACCAATGAATTGAATTTTTTTAATTAAAAGTTATGAGTGCATACTCATCTAACATATTATATGCTGACAGGTGGATCTAGTCACTGTTTCCACCTTTTTAGCTCTTTCTTGAGCTTTCATAGCTCGGATTTCTAAGTTATGTTGATCTTGCTTTCTTGGATATTTATATCATTTATTCTCCTCCCATATTGTCTACAAGTCGGAGAAAATCCCAAACTCCCGAACCTAGATGATGTTGGTTCTATAGTTACTAAAAAGTGTCGATCTGCCAACTTTGACACTCGAACTTGAAATTCAATAATGTGCTCTTCTAAATTGCTTGTCAAGTCCATGTTTAAAGATATTTCCTTCATGGCTTTATTACCTTCGTGCATGTCCTCCAAGGTACACATATATGAAATTGTTATTGTCTTATGAACACGTGTCATTTCCCTTTTTTGACAATCCAAACCATGGATACTTTCAACAATTGCTCTTAGTCATATCTATATTGTTGGGCATGTTGGTGGTTATATGAACTTTTGAACCAATTTAATTATACGAAAAAGAGGGTGGCATCCCCCACTACAAAGTGAACTTAGAAATTCACATTCATGTGTACAAGAGCATGTGTTGCAATATAGCTTGGTTCTTGAGATGCAAAATTTTAAAATTTGGTCAACTTGAAAATTTACAAATAACAATATTTATAAAATATATCATTTACCTAAGATTGGAGTACATAAGTCTCTCATTAAATCTGAATTTCTTTCTACTTGAGGCTTTGATAATGTGGGTCGACAATTGCTAGGTATTTCGCAACATCTATTTAAGTGGAAACTATGACTTTACCTATTATCCTCCATGTCATGCCCAATAATATTGCATACAATATTCTTCTAGGTAGGTTGTGGATTCATTTTTTGCAAGCAGACCCGTCTACTTTTCATCACACAATAAAATACATACATAAAAAATAAACTATACACAATAGAAGCTAAAAAAAATCAACAAATTTGTTTACAAATATAATTAAGATCTAGATCTCCTCTTAAATCTATGGTTTCATCTTAAACCAAAGTAGATACACCATCTCCTATTGATAGTTCTCCATTACCTAAGGATGCCTTCTTACATGATAATTTTGGTTCATTAGACTTTGCACCCTCATTTGCTAGAGAATACAAAGTCTTGCATTCTACATCTTAGGCCTCGAAGGAGTATATTGTTTTATTTGTGGAAGTTGCTTCTAAATCTATTTCAACTTCTTCTACTTCTAACACATCTCTAGATGATGATCGGGTCTCTATAGATTTTAACCCAAATAGACCAATCGAATTTAATATTGATCCTTCTCACCCTAATATCTCAACACTTAATAAGGATCTGCATTCTTGTAACTAAAAAAATTCTTATTCTATTACTAATTCTAAATTAGTTTTGGAGACACTTTATGGGGTTTGTTTTAAAATTCTTTCTAAACTTGGATACAATCTCCATAAATGGTTTAGGGTGCACGAAACGAAGAGTTAAGTCTCTTGTGAAACCTATACTATATTATTTTAAAGAGGATTTAGGGTTCCAACCTTCTCCTCTATATACATCCCCTCCTCCATTATGTAATGCATCTATGTCTTGTTTTTAAGACAGGTCAAACCTTTACAAGAGAAGGGATAACTACTTGCTCCTAATCTCTTATCTACACAATACTATATTTTATTAAGGCTTCTCAAATCCCACTTGCTTACTCTTCTAGCTCCAAAACATAAGAAATTTCTTTTAGAAATCAAACAAATATTTCTTTACAAAAGTCTCTCCATAATCAATCCCTTCCTTCTAAGAATATCCTTTACAAACCAATCTAGCCTTATTCCTTATAACTTGACCATCCTCATTCAATTTATTCCTAAAAACCCATTTAGTTCTAATAACATTTTTATTTTTAGGTCAGGGAACCAAAGTCCATGTGTTATTCTTCTCAATCTGATCTAATTCTTCTTCCATAGCTTTCAACCAATGTTCATCTTTACATTCCTCAATTACTGATACCGGTTCAACTTGTGAAAATAAACATACCTCATTAGTTGCTAGTCTTCTTCTTGTCATCACTCCATTGCTCTTATCCCCAATGATTTGATCTTTAGAATGATTCAATCTTACATACCTAGGAGTCTTCGGACTTTCTATTCATCTTCCATGTTCTTCAGTTACTTTAGAATTCTCTGATGTTGCCAGAGTAACTGGTTCAACTCTCTGTTCCGGTAAAGGTGCTACCGACTCAGATATAATCATTTCCACTATCGGTTCTTTCTCATAAATTCTGATTTCTTTTATTTAGCTCATCTACTTTGCATTAGCACTCTCCACAATTCTCTGCAATCTCTTGTTATAACATCTATATGCTTTGGTTTCATTAGAATAACCAAGAAATATGCCTCCATCACATCTAGGATCAAATTTCTCAATAGTATCATCTCTCCTGATATAACATTTACTACCAAAAATTCTGAAATACTTAACTGTAGGAATATTGCCAAACCATAATTCCTAAGGTGTCTTACCGGTTTCTCCTTTGATGTGTACTCTGTTGAATGTATAAACCATTGTACTCACTGCTTCTCTCCAGTAGATATGAGGTAAACTAGTTTCCATCATCATTGTTCTAGCAGCATCCAAGATAGTTTTGTTCTTCCTTTCCAAAAATCCATTATGCTGAGGTGTCTGGGGAGCAAAAAATTGTCTTCTTATACCATGCTTGTCATAAAAGTTATTAAACTCATCGGATGTGAATTCTCCACCATGATCAAATCTCAAACATTTAATCTTCAATCATTTCTCAGTTTCCACTTTAGCCTTAAAGATTTTAAACTTTCCAAATGTTTCATATTTTTCTCTCAAAAAAGTAACCCACATCATTCTAGAATAATCATCAATGATTAGCATGAAATATTTATCACTATGAAAACTTTTAACTCTAGCAGGGCCACACAAATCAATATGAATAAGATCAAGAACATCATTTGATTTATCTTGTATACTCCTATAATAGGTTCTGACCTATTTACCCATTTGATATTCTTTACATACTAGATTATAGGGCTTCATAATATTAGGTATATCCCTAACTGCCTTAGTTGAACTGATCTTCACAATGCAATAAAAATTCACATGACACGGCCTTTTATGCCATAGCCAGCTCTCATCAATCTATCTAATCAAACATGTCTTCTCACCGGAGTTCAAATGAAATATATTACCTTTTGTTTGTGTACCAGTTGCAATCTCCAAGCCAAATCTGTTAATGATTTTGCATTTTCCATCCTTGAACTGTAATTGAAATCCCTTTTCTACCAATTGTCCTACACTCAAAAGATTATGCCTCAAACCTTCAACATAATAAACATTGTCAGTATTGTTTTTACCATCTAAAGATATAGTTCCTTTTCCTTTCATTATAAATGTTTTGTCATCTCCAAATCTAACTAGTCCACCATCAAATTCTTGCAAAGATGAAAACTTCCCTTTATCTCCAGTCATATGATGTAAACAACCATTGTCAATTACCCATTCATCCTTGTCTTCAATTTTAGCAGCAAGTGCCTTCTCCTCAGGTACATTCTCTTCCAGTGTTAGATCATCTTCCTTGATAGCCAGGAACACCCATTCCTTCCCATTGTCAGATCCACTAGCAGAGTCTTTTGTTGATTCATCATCTGAATTAGTAATGCCTTCCTCACCCGCTATGTAGCATGATTTGTCTCTTTTTTTCTTGTATTTATACTTGTTCTGATATCTAGGGTTAGGCTTAAATGATCTTTTAACTCTTTCTTCAAATCTTGAATTCCTTTCAAGACATCTAGATGCAAAATGACCAATCTTATTACATGCAAAACATTTAAAAGGTGATTTTCCTTCATACTTACTTCCTACCAGTCCTTTAGGTACACTTCTAGAAAATAGTGCTTCAATTTACTCAAACTCATCATCTTCTCTCTTCATATCTTCTAACTCCTTTGCATATAAAGCTTTCCAGTCTTGCTTACCAGTTGTAGATGTAGATGCATGAAAAGAAGGTTCAGTCTTCACAGCTCCAGAAGGTCCAAATTCCTCAATCTCAAAAGCAAATAGTTTCCCAACCAAAGTATCTTTGTTGATAGATGTATTAGCCATTGTTCTCAACTCATTAATAGAAGTATCCTTCATTTTGTAAGCCAGTGGTAGGGCTCTCTGAACTTTAGAAACAATTTCATCTTCGCTATGAGTTCCACCACAACATTGAATTCTCATAACAATCTCATTTACCCTTTCCATGAATCCAGTAATCCTTTCATCTTATTCCATCTTTAGGTTTTCATATCTCACCCGGTAACCATCAAGTTTAGCAATCTTCACTGTAGGTTCACCTTCATTAAGAGTCTCCAACATATCCCATATAGCCTTTCCAGACGATTTTTCGGTTAATCCCATTATTTATTGATCAGAAAGTGCACACAAATGGGCTTCTCTTGCTCTACAATCATTTTCAATCTCCTTGTCCAGGTTAGCTGGAGGAGGATTGTCAGATCCCGAATTATAGGGTGTGACACTATTCTATGTGATCTCCCAAATCTCCTTGCCAATACATCTCAAATGAGTCTCCATTTGAATCTTCCATACTGTGTAATTTGTTCCATCAAGCCTCGAAATATCCCTCTAAAAGATAGCTCCAGATGAATTGGATGAACTTGAATTGTTAGTCGCCATAAGATCTTCCTCAAGCAGTTAAACTTTCTGCAGAGAGGACCAAAGCTTTGATACCAATTGTTAGATAGTTCAGATAACCGAAAGACAACTGAGAGAGGGGGGTGAATTAGTTGTCACATATTACAGGAACATTCAGCAATTTAAACTTTAATATAGGAACCCAAAACATTAATACCGGAATAGTAGTTAATCAATTAAGCATAAACAATAATCACAGAATAAAAGCCATCCACACAACACCAAGATTTGTATGTGGAAAACCTAGTAAAGGGAAAAACCACGATGGGAAGCCTACCCATAGTTAGATAATACTTTTGCAGTAAGTATGTGAATTGCAATTGAGGGGCCTACACTTGCAGAAAGGCCAATAGCCTAGAGCATACTGCTAATCACAAAAGGAGCCTCACTAACTACATACAAATCCAGACTAAAATCCAGAGAGGTGTTGAACTGCAAAAGATAGCATCTCCTATGCCTAAGTACAGTTCTGGTTAAGATCAATACTAGAGGACTAAATCCTCTTACATTAACCAAATTCAATCTCCAATTATTGACCAATTCCTCTTCCTGAATGATATTACATTATTCGCACATTGCATTCCTTGACCATGACCTCTTTCTTATAACCATGATGATCTACAATGAGATCTTACATCTATTTATACAAACCCTCAAACATAAACAATCAAGTCGACCACCAGACAATAAACCGATTACATAATTACAAACCATGTCGGCCTTAGACCAAACAAGTAATATCAACACATACGACATCCCGGAAACACATCAATAGGTCCTATCCACATGTTACATTAAAGTTGGTCGATAACCTAGATCAACCGGGACCAAGTATAGGTCCACACACTTCAGCAATGATCTCCAACTGCTAAATTTCAAACATGATCACAACAGCATCCTAAAACTCCATCAAAAGCTGCACTAACACCACTTATGCTATTCATCAGAGATCTCCATCAAAAGCTCTGTCGGTGAAACCCACTTCAGAACCAGAAACCAATCTTCTCAGCAAGCAGGATAGCATCCAATCTCCAGACCAAAACCAAATCAAATATGAGTATAAGTATCATGAGCAAGCCGATTCCATCACCAGATTATACCGGATCATACCGGATCTAAGTTAACCAGAAACCACTCAACCTCCCGGGACCAAAAGGGTGTCGGTAAAGAATCCAAATAGCTAGTGTTGGCATCAATGACAAAACATCAATGCAACACATAATCAATTCCACCAAATGGCCAACAACCTTTACATCGAGGTCTCCTCTTAGTTGACTTAGAACTTCTATTTTCTTTAGTTCTAACATTGTTTTCTTTGATTATCTTATGTTATTATTCATGTGTGTATCTTACTTTGAGTATTTTTGCATAGGTTGATATGATCCTAAGCTTGGGAGCAATATCCATCCCTCAACTTGGTGACATCTTATCCCTAAAAGGGTCTCACTATAGACTAATTTCTTTCCTTTTCCATGAGTACGAATGTAAGTGCATACCCTTGCTAAAGTGGGGGCTAAATTCATTTTCATTAATGATTTACCTTAACAATTTCACACTCTATTTGAAACCTAATTTAGGGCTATTTCCTTTAGATCATTTTAATCACATTTATGCTCTATGCTACATTAAAAATTCATCATTAATCCTACACTTAATTCATTATCAAATGCCAAAATTAGGACCAAATCCTATTTCATGAGCCTTAAACTTTGTTTTTCCCTTTCAAAGAGCTCGTTTTGGGTGGACTAGGTGCCCATCTCATTATTCCTAACAAAGTTTCTAAAAAAAGTGGTCACTTTAAGTTTTAGCCTTTTTATTTTGTAATTTGGTCTTGATCTTTGTAATTCATCATTATTTGTCAGCCTATATTCAAAATAGACCTTATGATCCCTATATAAAGAGCATTTTCTATCGTTCATAAGGTCTACATTCTCTAAGAAAGCATTACAATCCAAATTCATTCTAGATTAATCATATTATATAGCATCAGACTACAAGTAGTATGCACTCAAGTATGGATTCATGTTTCTCATTAATGATCATTTTGTTATTGCACTAACACTTGCAAGAACTCCAAAGAGAATCATATCAACACATTTATGTGGAGCTCCATGAGAGGGTTTCATACATAAGGCAATTTTATCATTTTAAAATTTATCATTTCCTTCGCCTTTGTCTCTATAGATATAAGCTTTTTTTAATCATCATCACTATTGTGCAGGTTGGAAAACCAATACAGGGCTTGACTTAAGTAATCTTCTATACAACACAACCCTTTTTCCACATTTGTTATTTTTGTAGGTTCAAGTCCAATACTAGGAAATATACAAGAGTGTAGAGAAGATAGAAATAGATTGAGACAAACTTTGAATGGACAAAAAATCTTGAATTAATTCACCTAATTCTCCTATCATGTTTTTCTAAGCTATATTTTTAGGAGAAAGTAGTGCAGATCCTCCTCACTATATTTGTATCATCTACTATAGTTTAAGACAATTTTGGACTAGGGCATCTAGAATATATGTCTATCACAATATACTATAGCTTTTAGATCTGTTTTCCTCTCTGTATATCATTTTTGGATTTGTAACTTGTGTATTTTTTTATTTATATTTTTTGTATTTTGTCAATCTTTCTTAATTTAACCTTACTTAGCCTAGTTCATTATAGACATTCAATTAATTTCAATCACATTGTAATAATAGAAGTGTGAGTCTAGGATAGAATGGCTCTTTCTTGGGGATAGTAAGTCAAGCCCACTCACATCTCTAATGTTGCATGGGAAAAAGGAATTGGTCCTATATTTGTTGGACACCCAAAGAGACTAAGAGGGGGGGGAGGTGGATCAGTCCAAACTTTTAAGTACTTTACCTATAATCCTTTAAACTTCAATGACAATTAACTTACCACTAAAATATGAAACATAAAACCACAAAGAACAATACACACAAGAACACCGTATTTATGTTGAAAACCCAAGAAGAGAAAAACCATGGTGAGAATAACACTCACAATATGAATAACTAATTACAATATTTTAGGATCAAGGCCAAGGATCTTACAACACCTAATTGGACTTGCAAAACTAAGGTGGGCAGCCTTAGGACATGATATAAAGGACTTTCAATATTAAGATGCACAATCTTAGGGTAAGATATAGAGTTGCACAAGATGCCAAATGACTCATTATCTTCCAATATGTATAAGGAATAATTAATTGTAATGAATAAGATCTCTTGATCATAAAACTGTCCTTGAACCACTGGATCAAGAAAACAATATCATAGAAAACATCACTAACTTCTTTCACTATCTCAAAACATCACCACACTGAAGATATAATCATCAATGCTCATCACAAACTAAAATTCATATCTAATTGACACACATTTGATACCTCAAATCATACATCCACACATCTATTTATAGAAGGTTATACATTGAAACCCTCAACTAGGTCATCCACAAATAGAATATACATGAATTACATAAAGTAAATAACTTAGATTAAAAATAAATAATATAGTCCACTCTAGGAGATAAAAGGTACCCAAACATATCACAATGTATCTTCCTAAGTAAGTTCCAAAAAATTGCATCCACTAACATTTTCTCCAGTTTAAGCATCAATCAAAACATGTAGAACAACAATGAAATATTCTAACCAATCGACCCAAACGCATCACATGCCACAATGAAACCCAGATCAACATTCTAACTCAACCTCCAATGCATATCTGGACCAGAAAGTAAGATTCAAATAAGATACACCACCTGAGTTAGTGAGAGACCAATCATAGTTGACAACACAAAACATAAAACAACATAACTTCACTTATCAATCAAACCAACACTATAAATATGGTCTAAAATGTTGCATGAACCATATGAACATATCCTCCAAGCCTCAAAACTTGAATCACCATAGCGGAGAAATGCAAAGCATTCTCTAGATTGATTTTGATAGACAGTCTCACTATCAGCAAACTACCACAAACAACTACATCATTTAAGCAACTATGAACCTAAAAATATAACAATGCAACATTCACAGAACATAGATATTATATGTATAACCACAAGAATATTAGGAATGTACGTAATTCTTTTGTAAAGACATTTAAATACGGTTTATTGTATATTAAAATTTTACTACACCATCCTTCTAGAAACACCTCATACTTACACAACATCACAACTAGACTACATAACAAATCTGAATACTCATTTTCAAACCATCTACAACATTTGCACAACTAAACAACAGCAAAGACAACACCAATAATTTTGACATCAATGATAACACAACACAAGTTTCCAACAATATCCCCCTTTGTCAGTGATAGTAACACTTGTACCACCAATCAGAAATAAACTTACTAATAGAGTTATTCCAACTGTATATATATCTCTCTCTCCCTTTGACATCGAGGACAAAGGGCATAATAAGTATTATGTTCTTTGTCCTCGATGGCAAAGAGAGAGAGAGAGAGAGAGAGAGAGAGAGAGAGAGAGAGTAAGTATGGGAGAGATACATTTGTATGCCCTTTGTCCTCGATGTCAAAGGGAGAGGGAGAGAGAGAGAGAGAGAGGGAGAGAGAGAGAGAGAGAGAGAGAGAGAGAGAGAGTAAGTATGGGAGAGATACATTTGTATGCCCTTTGTCCTCAATGTCAAAGGGAGAGAGAGAGAGAGAGATACAGTAAGTATGGGAGAGATACAATTGAAATAACTATTAATAAATTTATTTCTCTCCTCCTTCCAAGAAAAACTCTGATAAGTGCAATACTCCCTCAGACAAGGATAACCACAACCTTCATTTCTCCCCTTGAGAGAAGCCACCACACCAATATAGGAGAAAAAATATAATCTTTGATTTTACCCCTAAAAAGATGCACCACTTATATGCATCTATTTTGAAGGAGGGCAATAACCCCTAACTTCTACTTGATATACTGAAAGGTATCTTTCACTAGTGCCTTGGTAAAGATGTCCACAATTTAATCCTTTATAGGACCATACTCCAATATGGCTTCCCTCTCTATAACCTTCCCTCTTAAGAGATGATACTATATTTAAATATGTTTAGTCCTTAAATATATTACAAAATTATTTGAAATGTTAATTTCACTTGTAATGTCACACGTAATAGGAATGGCTTCATCATACATCGCCTTACTATGTTTGAGAGTCTATTTCATCCACATGACCTAAGTTCAACAAGATGTTCTGCAATATATTCTACCTCAACAAAAGATAAAGACATTTAATCTTGTATTTTCCTCAACCAAGAGACCAATTTGTCTCCGAAGAAAAATGCACCACCACTTGTAATCCTTTCATCTGCACATCCAACTCAATCAACATTTGTGCATACCTTCAAAGTAAAATTATTTTTCTTTTTGTACCACAAACTAAAATCTAGAGTCCCTCTCAAATATCTAAATATCCTCTTGATGACCTGATCATGAGATTACTTTGGATTATCTTGATATTGAGCAACCCAACAAACAATTTTTATAATATCCAGTCTTGAAGAAATCAAATTAAATAATCCTCCAATCATGCACCCATAGTAGTTTTTATTGACTTTGAAAGATCCATCATCCTTGCTCCGATTAGAACCAACAATCATAAGAGTTCCAACTAGTTTGCAATCCTCCATACCAAACTTCTTCAAAATCTCCCTAATATATTTGGTTTGATAAATGAAAATATCTTTTTTCTGATTATGTCACTTGAAGACCAAGGAAAAAAGATAACTAACCAATCATTGACATCTCAAATTCTTTCTGCATTTCTTCAACAAATCTCTTACAAACACTATAATCTCCTCCAAAACTGATATCATCAACATACACAAAAACTATTAACAATTTATCACCTTCAAATTTGAAATAAAGATTACTATTTGTTTACCTTTCTTGAATTTATGTTGAAATAAATATATATCCAACCTTTGATACCAAACTTTGGGAGATTGCTTGAGTCCATTGTTGCAAATGTGATGTTGATGGTTGCCATTAATGATTGCCATTGATGTCAACATATTGTCTTTGGATTGGTTCCTTAAGGTTGGTGATCTGGAAGATGTGCTATAGTTGATATTCAGTGTTGTTTGTTCGTCTTGGTGGTAACTCTGATTTCTGTATTTACCATATATGGTATTGATTGATTGTATTCATGAGTATCTTGGTTCCATTCTTATTTTTACTAAGATGGTTAGTGCTATTTTGGGTACAATTTGATCCAAAATTTGAGAATGAGTAACGATATTTGTTTAGTGTATGTCAGTATTTGGGTTTGATATTTGTGATGGATGTAACATGTTGATTTTATCGACGAAGTGCATTGTGGTATGGTCTACTTCTCATTCCCTTCCACCACCAAAATGTTTAGTGGTGACCTATTTTAAATCTTTGTTTCGCTGACATAGAAGATTATGTGGTCCATAGATGGTATATATATAAAAAGATGATCTGATTGTGTTGAGGCATGGAAGATGTGCAATACTGAGAGGAAAAATCTGGTTAATGCTGATATATGAAGTGTGTTGTTTCTGAGAGGCATCGGAAGCAATTTTGGTTTGCAAATTATGTTTCAGTGGTGGACTCTCTTTTCTTTCTTCTTCCTTCAGTAGTGAGCCTTTCTAGGTAGTGAGCCCTCCTACATTGAGCATTTTGGTAGTGAGCCATCCTTTTGTAAAAATCACCTTAACCGGTGCTATATATTGAGAACTAATATTCTCCATGGTTTTTCTCTTCTTGGGTTTTTCACATCATATCTGGTGTTCATTGTGTGATCTATTTTGCATGTGTTATCATGTTATATCTGCTTTGATTAATTATGTTGGTTATTCTGGATCTGTGAAAGAATTAAAGGAAATATTTAAGTTATCAACCGATTCACCCCCCCCCCCTCAGTTACCCAAATATTTCACAATTGGTATTAGAGATTTGGTTCCTTGGAAAAGAGCGTAATTGCTTGAGGTAGACCCTGATCCAATGGCACATATATTAACCATTCCTATCTTTGAACAATCTGACTATGGATTCTAGAAAGTGAAGATGATATTTTTCCCAATCTCCTTGGCTACAACACTTAAAAAGAAGTGGAAACTATGTGCAACTGGCAAATGGTCTTACCACTCTGGATGAAATTCAAGCGTATGAAAAAAAAAGAAAAGATGAGGTATGTTATCTTTAGACCTCTATCAAAGACTGAATTAATAAAGGTTATTTCATTGAATCCTAGTCATGAGGTTTGATAAAAGTTGAGGGATATCTATGAAGGAAATGATAGAGTTAAATTATCAAAGAAGCTTACAACTAAGCACAGATATGAGAACTTGAAAATGGAAGAAGGAGGTAATATCACAAGCTATTTTTAGAAGGTTGATAGTGCAGTAAATGAAATTAGAGAACTTGGCAACACCTTGATAGATGAAGACATTATTGAGAAGATTCAAATATCTTTACCTGAAAGTTTTAGTGATAAAATCTCTACTATTGAAGAAACCTATGATTCGAAGAAGTTTACTAGGGAACAATTATATGGAACTCTATTTGCATTTGAGATAATAAAGTTTAATGGAAAAGACAAAGTGAAATATGAGACTACCTTTAAAGCCTCTGAGGAAGATCTGGAAGATGAAATCTTGGATGAGATGGAAGCAAACTTTGTAAGGAAATTAAAAAAAGGCATGGGAAAATATAAAGGTACGTTACCTCTTAAATGTTTTAGATGTGGAAAGATTGGTCATATAGCTATTAGATGTCCAAAAAAAGGATCAAGACAAAAATTCAGAGAGAATAAAGGGAAGTTCAATAAGAAAGCCTATTATGATAAAGACGATGCTAGTATTTCAGTTGATGAATCAAACTATGAAGATGGTGACTGTTTGTTTTTGGTAGAAAAATATGTACCTAAGATTTATGTTTCTAAGACTATTGATACTTCTTTACATGCTAGAAGAGATAAAAATGAATGGTTGATTGATAGTGGATGCTCAAATCATATGACTAGTGATAATAGTAAGCTCATAAAACTTGAAAATTATGATGGAGGTTCTATTAGGTTTGGAGATGATCAAACAACTCAAATTGTAGGAATTGGCTCTATTACTTTTGATAGAAAACATAATACTGACAATGTTTACTATGTGAAGGATTTTCATCATAATCCCTTAAGTGTTGTGAAAATGTGCAAAAAATGGTTACAATGTTTTTTCAGGATGATGGTTGTGAGATCTGAAAGGGATCTAGAACTGTTACTATAGCAAGGAAAAATACTAGTGGAAAAATATATCAACTAAAGGAGCTACAAAACACTATTTATTATCTTAGTTCAATGAAAGTTGTCTCTGGCACCAAAGGATGTGTCATATCAACTTAGATAATTTGGTAAAAATGAGTTCTTCAACCGTAGTGATAAATTTGTCAAGGTTGACCAAACCTGAAAAAAATATTTGCAAAGAATGTCAAGAAGGAAAGTAGACAAGATGAACATTCAAAGGAAAGGAACAATAATCCATCAGATTGTTAGACTTGGTGCACATAGACTTATGTGGTCCTACAAGAAGAGGAGTATACAAGGTGCGAGGTATTTCATGTTGTTAATTGATGATTATTATAGAATGTCATGGGTTTCATTTTTGAGAGAGAAGTCAAAAGCATTATGAAAATTCAAGATATTCAGGGCAAGAATTGAAAATGAATTTGACAAAAAGATTAAGTGTTTGAGGTCAGATAGAGAAGGATAATTTATCTCTAGTGAGTTTAACATATTTTGTGAGAAACATGGTATCAGAAGACAGTCATCTGACCCAACGAAACCACATCAAAATGGTGTAGTGGAAAGAATGAATAGAAATATACAAGAGGCAACCACAACAAATGTCAAATGAGTAGAACTACAAGAAGTCTACTGGAGAGAAGCAATTCACACAACACTCTACACTCTTAACAAAATTCTATATCGAAAAAGATATGGAAAAATATCATATGAACTATGGCATGGTAGAACTTCGACGGTAAAGTACTTCAAGGTATTTCAAAGCAAGTGTTATATCCAGAGAGATGAAGCTAATCTTAGAAAATTTGACAGCAGAGCAAATGAAGGCATATTCCTAAGATATTCTACAAGAAGCAAGGCATACCAATATTACAACAAAAGACTAAACAAGATTGTTGAAAGTGCAAATGTGAAGGTTGATGAAGACATTTCTAAAGACTGACAAATTGACAAGATATTAATATGATGATTCCATTGATAGAAAGAGGGAAGAGTAAACTAGAGAAGAAGAGAAAGAAAAGGTAACTCAGGATACTCCAACATCTTCATCTAAAACCCCAAGGTATATACAGAAGAATCACTTAGTAGATCAGATCATTGGAGATAAGAATAGAGGAATTATCACAACAAGCAAAATAGCTCAAGAACAAGTTTTTTTATGTTTACTAGCTGATATTGAACAAAAAATAGTAGAAGAAGCTTGCAATGATCAGATTTGGATAAAGGCAATGTGAGAAGAGCTAGATCAGAGTGAAAAAAATTAGACATGGGAACTAGTTCACATACCAGCAAACAAGAATGTAATTGGAACAAAATGGGTATTCCAAAATAAGTTGGATGAGGATGGAAAAGTTGTGAAAAATAAAGCAAGGGTGGTTTACAAAGGTTACACACAAGTTGAAGGAATTGACTTTGAGGAAACATATGCTCTTGTTTCCTAGATGGAAACTATTAAGATGTTTTTAGATTTTGTAGCATTTAAGGATTTCAAAGTTTATCAGATGGATGTAAAGTAAGCATTTTTTAATGGAGAGCTAAAAGAAGAAGTTTGCATTGAACAACCTGAAGAATTTAAGTTGAGAGATGATCCCAATATTGTTTGCAGATTGAAGAAGGATCTATATGGATTGAAACAAGCTCCTAGAGCTTGGAATGGAAGGATAGATAACTATTTGATTGATCAAGGTTTTTGGAAAGGAACTATCGATAGTAATCTTTACTTCAAAACTAACTCAGGCAAAATCTTGATCTTGTTGGACATTGCTACTGCTAGGATATGTTGTTGTCATTCGTGTCAACATATTCCTATGATTTATTGTTCCAGTGGTTGCAGATTGGTTTATTGGGAATATGATTTGGTATATGGAGTATTTCTAGTGTCATTTTATCTTTCTTTATTGGATTTGATGATCCGGAAAGCTTAATTGATCATATCATATGATCCAGTTTGCAGTTTGTCTTTCTAATCAACGCTTTGAAGAGTTCGGTATTTCCTCTAGTATATTCTGGTGTGATTTGATCTTGAGCTGATATTTTCATATATTGTTTGGGATGGTCTTGTGTATCTTCATTGCAGATGGTTTGTGATTCGGTACTCTGCAAGTTATCTTTCTTTGTGACAGTTGTTGTTTGAGTGTTCTTGAGGTTCAGATGTTCATCGATGGAGATTTGATAAGTGGTTTTGGTGTAGCTATTACTGGTGATTCTAGCATGCTTTCTCGTGTTTCCTAATTGTATCCTATTAGTTTTGATGATCTGCATTGATCATTGTCCAAGTATTTGGTGATTTTGTCGATCCGGTGATGTTCTTCGTATTATGTGGTTTTCTTGGTGGTGTAGTGTGTTGCGGTTGATCTTGGCATGATTACCGGTCGAGATGAGTGTTTGGATATTTGATTTAGGTCCATGTTATGTCATTTATATCATTATACTAGTCTAGTAATCAATCTTTGTATCATGTGATGTAATTTTGTACATGTGAGTTGAGGGTTTAGCCAGCCTTATTGTCAAAGTTGATGAATTGTATATATAAGTGATATTGTAATGTAATTTAGGTATCGAGGTTGTGTCTGTATTATCAAAGAGTGGTGTATGTGAGAACAAGGATTTATCTTTTAGTGTGGTCTATTGAGAAGATATTGGTGTTGCAGGGCAAACAATTATGCTTAACTAGAACTATCATTAGGCATTTGGAGATGTTATTCTTTCAGTTCATTTCTTTCGGATTGTAGTCTGAATCTTGTTGTAAGTCAGTGAGACTTCCCTGAGGGTTGTAGCCTTCTGGGTTATTATCTTTTGAGCAGCGATCTCTAGGCAGTATGCCTGAATGCATGTGCATTCCCTATTGTAACATTTTCACATACTACCGCAGAGTATCATCTTATTGTGGGTAGGTTTCCACCATGGCTTTTCCCTTAACCAGGTCTTCCACGTCAAAAATCTTGGTGTTGTCTGTTGTGTTATTAATTTGCTTATCTTTGTTATTGTTGAAGTTTATCAAATCTATATTTGTGGTTGAGATTGTAGATCCGATAAAAATTAATTCACCCCCCCCCCTCATTTTTCCTTCATTGTTGTTGCCAACAATTTGTATCAGAGCTAGATCCTCTAGAAGAATCTTAATCGCTTGAGGAGATCTGGGATGGCAACTGGAGGTGTTATCTTTAAGGAGAGTTTGACATTTGACGGAAGTTACTATTCTATATGGAAGAACTAGATGGAGGTGCACTTGATATGTCTTGGAGAAGATTACAGGAAGATTACAAAGAATGTCTACTATGTTCCTTATAATGGACCGATTACTGTTGATGAGATCAAGGAAACTGAACATAGAATTAGAGCTAAGGAAGCATTGCTGAGTGCGCTAGTTGATTCAGAGATGACTAATGTAATGGGACTTCAGACCACACATGAGATATGGGAGAAGCTTGAGACCTTGTACAAAGGAGATAAACAAGTCAAAGTTGCTAAGTTGCAGAGTTTGAAAGGGAAAGATGACATGTCGAAGATGGCAGAAAATGAGAACATAAACACTTTCATGGTTAAGCTGAATAAACTTGTCCTAGGTATCGGATGTGCTGGTGGAACCCTTGAAGAAGATTTAATTGTTGCTAAGGTGTTGAGATCTTTGCCTCCTACTTACAAACATAAGGTAGTTGCTATTGATGAGATCTGGAGTGTGACTATTGTGACAAGAGATATGTTGGTTGGAAAGATTGTTGCATTTGAGCTAAGCGAATTTGGTGAATCACATGGAAAGTCTAAGTCAACGTTTAGAGCATCTGTGTCTAGAAAGTAGAAGTATGATCATGATGAATGCAGAATATCCAAATATGAACGAGAGAGAAGAGAGATGGAAGAGAAAGAAAGAGAATTGGCTGAGCTTGAAGCATTGATTGCCCGGAGATTGCCTAATGGAGATAGTAAGTATGATGGAAAATTGCCTCTGAAATGTTTCTCTTGCAATAAGATAGGACATTTTTCTTCTAGGTTCCCAGAGAGAATGGTTAAATATAATAGGCATGATAAATTTGATAAGAATGATAGGAATGATAGATATGAGAAGCATGAAAAGTATGATAAGACTAACAAGTCTAACCAGAAGTATAACCATCAGAAGAACTGTTACTATGTTGTTGATGAAGGTGTTACAGATGAAGAATTAGAAGCAGGTGAAGTTGTATTCATTGCTATCAAAGAAGATGGATCGGTACCTATTGATTCTACAAGCTGCACTATTGAGGTCAAATTTTTAGCTGCTAAAGTTGAAGAGAAAGATGAATGGGTGATTGACAGCGGTTGTTCACACCATATGACCAGTGATAAAAGCAAATTTGTGAGTATGGAAAAGTATGATAGTGGAATAGTAAGATTTGGAGATGACAAATCCTGTGTGATCCATGGTAGAGGTTATACTTTCTTTGATGGTAAGCATAACACTGATGATGTCTTGTATGTTAAAGGTTTAAAGCATAATCTTTTGAGTATTGGGCAGATGGTTGACAAAGGTTATGATTTACAATTCAAGAATGGAAAATGCAAGATCCTAAATGCCTCTGGTATAGAGATTGCATCTGGAACTAAGATTGAAGGTAATATCTTTCATTTGAATGCTAGTGAGAAAATTTGCCTAATTACTCAGATTGATGAGAGTTGGTTGTGGCATAGGAGGATGTGTCATGTTAATTTTGATTCAATGATTAAGATCAGTTCTATTCAAGCTGTTAGAGATTTGCCTAAAATTGTTAAGCTTGCTAATCCGATATGTAAAGAATGTCAATTAGGTAAACAAATAAGAATTTATTTCAAGAGAAAGCAGTATACGACTGATGGATTGCTACATCTTGTGCATACTAACCTATGTGCACCTACAAACGTTAGAAGTGTGTAGGGTGACAAATATTTTATGTTACTAATTGATGATTATTCTAGAATGATGTGGGTTGTCTTTTTGAATAAAAAATCAGAAGCATTAGATAACTTCAAGATATTCAAAGCAAAGGTTGACACTAAGACAGCACTGAAGGTGAAATGTCTGAGATCTAACAGAGGAGGAGAATTTGTTCTAGTGAATTTAATTAATTCTATGAGAAGCATGGGATTAGAAGACAATTATCTTCTCCTAGAACCCCTCAGGAAAATGGAGTTGTTGAAAGGAAGAAGAGAAGTGTCTTGGATGTTGCAAGGACTATGTTGATTAAAGGGAATGTTCTAAAGATTTATTGGAGAGAAGATGTTAGCACTGTTGTTTATACATTCAACTGAGTTCATATAAAAGGTGATATCAGTAAGACCCCTTATGAGATATGGTTTGGTCATGTTCCTACTGTGAGAGATTTCATAATTTTGGTAGTAAGTTTAATATCAAGAGAGATGGGGATATAGGAAAGTTTGATGCTAGAAGTGATGAAGAAATTTTCTTAGGATATTCAACAAAGAGCAAAGCCTATCGGTGCTACAATAAGAGATTGAGAAAGATAGTGGAAAGTGCAAATGTGAAGGTTGATGACAACTATGAAAATGATATCAAAGCATGTGGATATGAGGATGGTCAACATGTTGTTCTAGCTCCTATTCAGACTAAAGAATTGAAGCAGAATGATCTGGTAGAGACTGTTAATCTGGATATTGATGTTGTTAGTGGAGAGGTGCAGAAACCTGAGAATCATATCATAATTGATTATATGATCTGGAAAGCTTAATTGATCATATCATATGATCTGATTTGCAATTTTTTTTTTCTGATTAGTGCTTTGTAGAGTTTAGTATTTCCTCCGGTATATTCCGATGTGATCAGATCTTGAGATGATATTTTGGGATATCTTTTGGGACGGTCTTGTTTATCTTCATTGTAGATGGTTCATGATTTGGTACTTCACAAGTTATCTTTCTTTGTGACAGTTGTTGTTGTTTGAGTGTTCTTGAGGTTCAAATGTTGATTGATGAAGATATGATAAGTGGTGTTGGTGTAGCTGTTACTGGTGATTCTAGCATGCTTGCTGGTGTTTCCTAATTGTGTCCTATTTGTTTTTATGATCTGCATTGACCATTGTGCGACTTTTTTGGTGATTTTGTTGATTCGGTGATGTTCTTCATGTTATGTGGTTTTCTTGGTGGTGTAGCATGTTGCGGTTGATCTTGGTGTGATTATCGGTTGAGATGAGCATTTGTAAATTTGATACAGTTCCATGTTATGTCATGTATATCATTATATTGGTCTGGTGGTCAATCTTTGTATCATGTGATGTAATTTTGTAATTGTGAGTTGAGGGTTTAGCCAACTTTGTTGTCAAGGTTGATGAATTGTATATATAGGTGATATTGTCATGTAATTTAGGTATCGAGGTTGTGTCTACATTATCAGAGAGTGGTTTATGTATGAACAAGGATTTATCTTTCGGTGTGGTGTATTGAGCAAAGATTGGTGTTGTAGAGTAGATAATTATGCTTAACTAGAACTGTCATCAGGCATTTAGAGATGTTATTCTTTCAATTCATTTCTTCTGAATTATAGTCTGAATCTTGTTGTAAGTCAGTGAGACTTTCTTGAGGGTTGTAGCCTTTCAAGTTGTTAGCTTTTGAGCAGTGAGCTCTAGGAAATGTGCCTGAATGCATGTGCATTCCCCATTGGAACATTTTCACATACTACTACAGAGTATCATCTTATTGTGGGTACGTTCCCACAGTGGTTTTTCCCTTAACCGGGTTTTCCACGTCAAAAATCTTGGTGTTGTGTGTTGTGTTATCAATTTTCTTTTATTTTTTATTGCTGCAATTTATCAGATCTGTATTTGTGGTTGAGATTGTAGATCCGGTGAAAATTAATTCACCCCCCCCCCCTCTCATTTTTCCTTCTTTTTTGTTTCCAAAAGATCTAACTCAAGCAAAATCTTGATTGTTGTAGTATATGTTGATGACATAATATTTAGAGGAAATGAAGAGATGTGCAGAAATTTTGCTAATGAAAAGTTGAAGGAATTTGAAATGTCCATGATCAGTGAGTTAAATTTTTTTATTTGTTTCCAAGTAAATCAAAGTAGCAAAGGAATTTTCATTTCTTGGTCTAAATACATTGAAGAACTATTGAATAAGTTTGGGTTGGAAATTTCTAAACCGGTGTGTACACCTATGACCACTATATGCAAGTTAAAAAAAGATGATAAATCTCCTAAAGCCGATTCAAGTCAGTATAGACCAATGATTGGAGGACTATTATATTTGACTGCTACCAAACCAAATATCATGTATGCAGTTTGTTTGGTGGATAGATTTCAGCAAGAACCAAAAGAATCACATGGTGTGGCACTAAAAATAATTTTCAAATTTTTAAAAGGAACATAAGAGTTTTGTTTGTGGCATCCCATAAATTTGTATTTCACCTTGACAACTTATATAGATGCAGATTGGGTTGGAAGTGTTGATGATAGGAAAAGTAAAGTGGTGGAGAATTCTTTCTTGGATCCCAGTTGGTTGCTTGGTCAAGTAAGAAGCAAGATTCCATGTCTTTATCTATAGCTAAAGCAGAATATATTGCATTATATTCATATTTCACACAGATATGGTGGATGAAGCTGACTTTGAAGTATATTGGTGTATTATTTAATGAACCTATCTCAATCATGTGTGATAATACCAGTGCAATAAACATCTCTAAGAATCTAGTACAACATTCCAAAACAAAGCATATATCTATTCACTATCACTTCCTAAGAGAAATGGTGTTGGACAATGAAGTAAAGCTTGGGTATGTACCTACAAAAGAGAAGATTATAGATATCTTCACAAAGGCATTATGTAAGGATAGTTTTCAGTATCCTTGGCAGAAGTTAGGGGTATTACCCCTTCCTAATTTGAATTGATGTACATTTGGATGTGCATTGGTTTAGTGAGCTACTTGAATATCCTTATCTAGACTAATTCTTGGGTGCTTCCTCTTAGGGGGAGAAAAGTAAGTTTCATAGGGGAACTTTTGCTTGCCTTTATCCTTGATGTCAAAGAGGGAGAGATGCTAAGATGTGCAAAAATATTGATCTGGTAATGAAGAGAGAGTTGTATGGTTGTTGTTGTAGATGTGTCAATATTGGATTTTGCCATCAATGACAAAGGGGGAGATTGCTGCAAATGTGATGATGGTTAGCATTAATGGTTGTCATTGATGTCAATGCATTGTCTTGGGATTGGTTACTTAAGGTTGGTAATCTAGAATATATGTTCTCAGAATGCTTAATGATCTGAAAGATGTACTATAGTTTATATTGAGTGTTATTTGTTCATGTTGTTGGCAACCCAGATTTCTCTATTTTCCAGATATGGTATTGATCAATTGTAATCATGAGTATCTTGGTTCCATTCTTATTTTTTCTAAGTTGAGTAGTGTTATTTTGGGTCTAGTTTGATCCAAAATTTGAGAATGAGTAACTACATTTGAGTAGCGTATAAGTCATGATTTGGTTCCAATATTTGTGATGGATGTAATGTGTTGATTTCATCGATGAAGTGCATTGTTCTATTGTCTACTTCTCATTCCCTTCCACCACCAAAATGTTTAGTGGTGACCTATTTCAAATCTTTGTTTTCCCAACTTAAAAGATTATGTGGTCCAGAGATGTTATATATAAGAATATGATCTAATTGTGTTGAGGCATAGAATATGTGTGAGACTGAAAGCAAAAAATTAATTGATGTTGATATAGGAAGTGTGTTGTTGTTGAGAGGCACCGAAAGCAGTTCTAATATTGCAAATTATGTTTTAGTGGTGGATTCTCTTTTCTTTCTTCTTCCTTTGGCAATGAACCTTTCTAGGTGGTGAGCCCTCTAGTAGTGAGCCTTTTGGGGCAATGAGCCCTCCTATAGTGAGCATTTTGGTAGTGAGCCACCCTTTTGTAAAAATAAACTTAACTAATGCTATATATTGAGAACTAACATTCTCAATAGTTTTTCCCTTCTTGGGTTTTTCACATCATAAATGGTGTTCACTGTGTGATTTGTTTTGTATGTGCTATCATGTTATATATTCTTTGATTAATTTTGTTGGTTATTCCAGATATGTGAAATAATTAAAGGAAATATTTGAGTTATCACCTAATTCACCCCCCTATCAGTTGCCTGGATATTTTACAGTCCATAAAGTGCATTCTTGATTCTACAAACCATATATTGATATGTTGACAAGTTAAACCCATCTGGTTATTCAATGTACATCTATTCTTGAAGTTCTCCATTCAAGAAGGTTGACTTGACATCCATGTGATATACATTAAATCTTATATGCAAAAAATGCAAGAAACATCCTTATAGCTTCAATCCTAGCTCCTAGAGAAAAATTATCTTCAAATTATATACCTTCAACTTGCGAATTATAGCCTTTACAAACCAATCTTGCCTTATTCCTTGTGACTCTTCCATCTTCATTTGGCTTATTTGGGAATAACCACTTTGTTCCTATCACATTCTTGTCCACCAATCTAGCTACCAGTACCCATGTCTAATTCTTTTCCATTTGATTCAACTTATCTTCCATAGCTTTCATCCAGCCTTCATTCTTGCTAGCTTCTACAAAATATTTTGGCTCCACCTGAGATAGAAAACAAAAAATTTCTTGTTCACCAGTCTCAGTAAGTCTTCTTATTGTTTGAACTCATTTATCTTTGTCTTCAATAATTTGATATTTTGAATGGGTCTTCCACACACACTTTGCATGTGTCTTAAGTACTTGTTTAGGTTTCTTCTCTTTTGAATTTGTCTCTTCTTTGTCTTTTATAACTTTTTCTTCTACAGCAATAGGAGCATCCTCTATTTGAACCTCAGGTTCATGTGCAACATGTTTTCATTCTTGACTTACTTTGGCATTCATACTTTACACAATCTTCATTGGTCTCTTGTTGTAACATTTGTAAGCCTTTCTCTTTGTAGAATATCCCAAGAATATTTCTTCATCTAACCTTGCATCAAACTTTATCAATTCTTCTTCATCTCTTCTTATGTAGAACTTAATTCCAAATATCTTGAAATACTTGACATTAGGTGTTCTTCCATGTCATATCTCTACCTTTGAAATATTCACTCTTACTTGTACCTGTTAATAATATACACAACAATATGCATAGATTATTTCTAACACACATTAGGTAGGTTAGAATCTTTCAACATATTTCTAGACATCTCAATAATAGTCTTATTCTTCAGGAGTCCTAAGTGCGAATAATTATTTTCTAATACCATTTTCTTCACAAAAAGCTATCAAACTCATTTGATGTAAATTATCCTCCTCCATTACACCTCAAACACTTTATTTAAGCACCCATTTGATTCTCAATTATTTATTTGAATATCTTAAATTTATCAAATACCAAAGACTTCCCTCTTAAGAAAGTAACCCATGACATTCTAGAATAATCATCAATGAGTACCATAAAATACCTTTCACTGTGGAGTCCTCTTGTCATTGTAGGTTCACATAAGTCTGTATGAATCAACTTCAAAGGCCTTGTAGTAAAATATTCTTTGTTCTTGAATTTTTTCTTTATCTATTTTCTTATTTGACGCCCATTGCACATTGTATCAACAGGTTTGATAATCCTCGGTAAATCTCTCACAACATGAATTAAATTGATCTTCACCATATTGTGGAAGTTAAAATGTTCCAACCTTATAACCAATATTCATTTCAATTTACCAACAAACAACTACTTCATGTGTTCTCCTTTACATAGTAGACATTCCCATTTGTTTGTATACCTCTTGCAACCAATCTTCTGCAACGTCATTTTCTTATCTCGCGTCTTGGGATAACCACAAAAAAGTGATTTATATGGGAGAAAAACTTTCAAGAGAAAAATTCACACTCCAAAAGCCTCCCAATATATTATTTAAAAATTAATAATAGATTACAATATACTTGCAGACAAGCTTCTTATAAGAGTATCTCCTACAAAGATCTAGAGGTAAATGAACAACTATCAGACTCTTTGAATACATCACAATAGACAACTATAATGAAATTCCCTAATAAAATAGGGTTTCCATCTTCTAGGATAAACAAAGTGCATAAAATATTCACCATGAGATCTATGACCTAATGATAAACGATAAAAATTTTCAATAAAATTACACATAAAATGTGGCTTCAGGATCATTGCCCATGAAATCACCTATCGGGGCATGTGGCCCCCAAACCACCCCATTGGGGGGCCATCCCCCCTAAACCTTGCAAGGGTGGTACTCCGCTTGCAAACCCTCTGACTCATTTATCAATAGTAACCTATTATTATTATAGCAAGGTTGAGACACCATTTTCCTAACAAACCCCCCACATGTCGAACATCTTGTGAGAGAAATGAGAGGGGTACCAACATCATGTTTTAATTAATATTGGCAAAGAGGCCCATAGACTCCAAACACCATCTAAAATTATCTATGCTTACAACCTTATTCAAAGAATCTTCAAAATTCATCAAAGTCTCCACCTTAACCAAATTCACCGTGCTATTGTCAACCATATCTCTAACAAAATGAAACTAAACATCAATGTGCTTAGTCTTGGCATGACATGTCAGGCTCTTATCTAGTTAGATTGCACACTAACTGTCACAATAATTTGTCACTGCACCCTGTTTTATTCCAATATCTAAACATAGTCTCTTAAGCCAAATGGCTTCTTTACAAGCATGAGTAGCTACCGTATGCTCTACTTCAGTAGTGGACAAAGCAAATACAACTTGCCACTTACTCATCCAACTAATTACACCACCAAATAAAGTAAAAACATAACCATCGGTGTATCTTTTGCTATCAACATCACTTGCCCAGTCTAAATCCATATAACCATAAATTTTGTCTCCTATCAAATTACAATGATAACACAAAGAGTACTCTAATGCACCCTTCAAATTTATGAAGACTCCATTAATTGCATCCCAAAGAACTCTACCAAGATTAGACATATATGTTACTACTTATCAAATTGCCATTAGTTTTTATATTCAAAGTTATACTATATACTCTAGTCGGTTAGCACTACCAAATCATGCAGTCGGTATACACATAGAGAAGTTGGTATGCACAGTCTAGTCGGTTACAGAGGAAAGCAGTCACAGAATGCAGTATACACTGAGTTGTCTACTGAGTATCTTTTTATAGCTACCGAGCAGTGAAGATGACACACTGAGTTGACATACACCGAGTGAAATGTGTTACCAAATACATTGAACCTGGACATGCATATGAAAATGTGTTACAAGATCGAGGCACATCTAACCGTTATTACATTGGAAATTGCACCAGAAGATTGTGTATGATTTTGAGATCAATCTAACCAATGAAATATTTTGTTTAGTTATTCATTCGATAAATCTTGTTTGTAAGATCGATGCAATGAATTGGATCACCGTTTTAAGAGATCTATTTATACAGCATGAGTGAAGTGTATGTATGCATGAAGGAAGACTATTACAGAGACACAAAGGTCACCGAGAAGGTTTTTAGAGAATAGTAGAAGAACAGAGTAAACATAAGGGTTTACCGAGTTACTATATGGGTTACCGAGGTATGCTATAAGCAAGGTAATCTTATTCTGAGCACATAGAATCTGCTATAACATTTCAGATGTAAAGTTGCAGATATTTGTAATGATTTTATTGTAATATTGTGAAGTTGAAAGAGAAACCTTTAATAGGTTAAAAGACTCTAATCAAGTCTATAAATTGTAAAGCCTCTAACCAGGTGCAGCATTTAGGTTAAATGTTGTAAAATCCTTTAGCAAAGTAGATCTAACAGATCTTGTTACTCCTAACAAGGTATGCTATCAGAAATAGCTAAAATGTAGCTCTAACCGAGCATTCTTTATTATTGCAGTAGTGAAGTTGTGGGTGCCATCCCCACCGAAGTTTTTCTCTCTAACCAAGAGTTTCTGCGTAACCAAAATATATGTGTTATGGAGTGAATCATGTATGATTGTTATCTATTTGTTTTAACTTTATTTTATGTTACTGCACTATTCTGTTTATGCATAACAGTAAAGTTATTATTCAAGAAAAGTTTTGGAGTACTGATTCACCCCTCCCCTCTAAGTACATTAGCTTTCCATATTGGGCCTAACAATATATCTAAAAAGAACTCCCACTGCTTAGGCAATGTCTAGTCTAGTGCGGACCATAACATACATCAAACTTATAATTGCACTCTAGTAAGACACTCTACTCGTATATTTCATCTTAGATGGGGATGTAGGAAAAATTGAAATAGATAATTTTTTTCCACATAAAAAGGGAGCACATAATGGTCTACAATCTACTTGTTAAACCTTTGTAAAACTAAATTCACATACTTACTTTGGTATAGCTAGAGTTTTCTAATCACTCTATCTCTTCTAATTTCTATCCTAATAATGTGCTTCATAGCACCAAGATCTTTCATTTGAAATTTAGCAGCAAGCTAAGACTTTAGTTCTAAAATCATGCCTTTCCTTTTACTAATGAATAGAATATCATCAACATATAATGCAATGTATAGGAAATGACCACCATCAAATTTATAATAAACACAGTGATCTTATTTAGAATACCCAAATCGCACACTTAATACATATGTATCAAATTTTCGGTACCACATCCTAGGACACTGGTTGAGACCATACAATGATTTTTTTTTCAATTTACAAAGCATATTAATTTTACCTTTTACCCCATAGTGCTCTAGTTGTGTCATAAAAATATACTACTCGAAATAAACATGAAGGAAATAAGTTTTCACATCTATTTTCTCAACCTATAAATCATAAGAAGAAGCAATAGAATTCAAAAATCTAGTGCATAACATTTTTTCAATAGGATAAAATATATCACCCTAATAAATACCCTCAACCTAAGAGTAAACTTTTGCAACTAATCATGCTTTATACTTATCAATACCTCCATCTGAACTAATCTTTTCTTCAACACCCATTTGCAATCAATAGGTTTTCATCCTTCAAGCAATGGTACAATATCCCATACATATAATTTATTTTCAAAGTTGTCATTTCTTCATCCATAGCAATTTTTCATGATTCTGCATTAGTCATACCTAATGCCTATTCTACAAATCTAGGTTTATCTGCATTAATATTAAAAATAAAAACACATCTCCAATCATCAGGTGAATACCTTCTAGGTAGTTGTATATGTTTCATGGACCTTCAAACAAGATGAGTTGGAGGTTCTTTCCCCTCTTCTGAAGATTCAGAGCTAGATGAGCTCTCCTCAACTTGTTCTCTATCTAGGGGTCTCGATTCAACTCTTTTAGGTGTGCAAGAAAATTAAATCACATCTTCTTGTTTAGTTTGTTCTAGTTGCAATGTAATAGGAGGCTTAATTTCTCTAAAAATAACACTTTTACTATGTGTTACCTTATATACAACAAGGTCTGAAAGCTTGTATCCTTTCACACCATAATTGTATTTGATGAAGATACATTTCATAGTCTTATTCTTTAACTTTGTTCACTTCTCCTTTGGTACACGTGCATACGCCTTACAACCAAAAACTCTAAGACATCTCAATGAAATCTTATCACCCAACCATGCCTCCATAGGCATTTTATCAACAAGATATGATGTAGGATACGTATTAATCAAGTAGTAGGTAGTGGCATCAACTTCAACCCAAAAATTTTGTTCTAGACTTGAACTACTTAACATACTTCTAACTTTCTCCATCAGTGTCCTTTTCATTCTTTTTGCAACTCCATTTTATTGTGGAGAATACAAATTTATCTTGTCTATTACTACTACAATCTTTATAGAATCTATCAAAATCATTAAATCAAAATTAACCATTGTAGCATCATAAATTGTACACCTTAATTAGTGTGTCCAATTTCACACTCTCCTAGCACCTATTTTAGTATTTCCCTTTCCTCTATGTATTATAGGACCTTTATTGTATTTAATTAATATTTAATTAAATATTATGGGTCTTATTCCACTTTATTCTAATTGTGCCCTTAATTCTAAGTGTGCCCTTTATCATTTTAACCCCATTTATCCTTAATCCTACCCTAGTTTTAACTCTCAAAGCATATTTTGCATATCCACACATCTTGGTTTGAGCCACCAAGCTAGAATTTGCCTTAGAATCATGATAGTTGCATCCCTAGAAATTCAAAAAAAAAGGTCCATGGTGCCCACCACCATGGTCCGACACTTTTTTCCCCGAATTTTGAGAGGATAATTGGGTGGTCTTAACCTATTCAAATCTAGCTCCGTGTGAAAATATATCAATTCTAATTCATCCTAAAGGTGATTTCAATTATGAAATTCCTATATAAGGCATCCTTCTCAACTCATTTTCACCTAGAAGCATTCTAAGACTCCTACATTTAAACTAAAGCATTTGCAGAGATCAAGGTTGCATATTCATCCTTCAAGCATTGGGGAACACCATTAAATTAATCTTATACAAGCATGTGTGTGTGATTAGGGTTTAAGTTTTTCATGTCATTTCATACAACATATGCGATTACATTTAAAGAGAAAAGCATCATCTTCAACAATTGCAGATCTGGGGTATATTTTCTTAAATAATTATTTCAGTATTTGCATTATTTCATTCAAGGTTGATTCCAAACAAGGGTTTGACTTAGTAAAATCCCTATTCCCAACATATGCAACAATAGGTGCAGAGCTATGTTTTTCAAGATCAACATAATTTACAGAGATGAACATATTCACCTTTCAACGATGAGAAATTCGGAGGACCATGGCGACCACCACCATGGTCCTAGAAAATTAGGTTGAACTTCTAGGAACAGATCTATGATATCTTATATGTTCAGATCTAGGTCAGTGTCTTGTGTGATGATAGTAGCCCAGTTTTCATGCCCAATCTCTTCAATAATAACCTATTTATCCTAATTTAAGCATTTTCACAATTCAACATAGAAAGAGGGAGTCAAAACCCTAACTAGGTGAATCTAATCAAACTTCTCAGCCCTTCCTTAGTGGGTTGAGGCTAGATCTATTATATTTGTCCCTCTTTCAATGTAAAGGTTAATTTGGTTCATTAGTGGTCTTATCCTATTGGGTGAAAACCTAGTTCCAAATTACACCTCTACAACTGCCTTTATCATTCCTCAAATATTTTATTTTCTTTCTAGTCTGCAAATGAGATGAAAGATTCAAATTTACTCTTTAGAAAATATACCTATGTCCTTCTACTCAAATCATCAATAAATGAAACATAATATGTGATTTTCCAATGTATGGAACATCTACAAGACCAAATACATCAAAATGTATAAGTTCGAGCTCACCACGAGATTAAAGAAAACTTGTGTTAAATTGAATGCGATTTTTTTTCCATAAATTCAATCCTCACGGAAATCAAATTCAAGATTACAATCATTCAGACCTTCAACAAGGTTTTCATTTCTCAAATTCCTTAGACCCTTCTCTCCAATGTTTCCAACCCTCTGGTGTCATAGCATATTCTTCTCTATATATAACTTTGCCTTAGAATAAAGATCAACCTTAGGTACCCAAAAGCCATGCCCATCTACTAAAGGTGAAATCCTCACATCTTTCAACAAAGTATCCACGTATTTTCTTTTCACAAAAGTGCTATTACACTCAATATTGTATTCTTATAGCTTATGCAATGTACCAAATCAGACACCTCTAGAAATCATCAAAACACATCTTACCATTTTACATCCTGCATCAAAAAAGACTACCAGCAAACTCGTATCTATATGTTTTCTAATAGATAAAAAATCTCATTTTATTCAAGGGATATGCAACATACCACTAATCCTTTTTACTCTACCATCAGAAAACCTGATTCTAAGTTTATGACAACCAACAATATCGAAATGAGAATCATCACCCAAGTACATCTTACTCCCATTAAATTCTTCATATTTAGAAAACCAATCTCCATTGGAAGTCTTATGAAAAGATGCACCTCGGTTAATTAGCCATGAATCATTACCTGCATGAGTAGCCAAAGATAAAATTAATGCATTATCATCTTCCTTCTCAGACTCAGAGTCATATTCAAACTTCTTCTTTTTTTCTTCTTTGTAATCCTTATGAAAGTGTGATTTACCTCAATTCTAGAAAATGACTTTGGACTTTCCAGGATATTTGGATCTCCCACTAGACTTGGATTCATCATCCTTCTCATTCTTCTTGTTTTTTCCTTATGTCTTCTAAAAACAGGTGGGGTTTCCTTCAAACTAATGTATACCTTCCTTTGCATCTCTACACCAAGAAAAATACCCACCACATCTTCATATTTCAAATTAACTGAAGTATTGCCAATAGCCATAATAAGAGAATCCCACCAATTAGGCAAAGAAAAAAGAAATATTTGACATTTCTCCTCCTCATCTATCTTGACACCAACAGATTCCAAGCCACCAACATATACAATGCTTCTAGGTGGTCTTTAATCTATCCACCCTCTTCCATTCCAAGGAACAAAAAAATTTCCTCAATAAAATCTTATTTAATAAAGATTTTCCTTGATACATCTCACCAAGCTTATTTCATAGCTTCTTTGTAGATTTCTCTTCATAGATATTGATTAGATTAGATTTTTTCAAGCACAATTTGATTAGACTCTTGGCTTTATAATCCACAATATCATACTAAAAAATTGAAGAAGGATTTAAAGGTCTTGCAACATTCACATCAACACTCTGCTAAAAGAGGAAGAGAAGATGGGAGGTCTCCCCCTGCAGCTTGATGGGAAACAAGACCTTATGGAGTTTATCAATGATCAAGCTCTAATGGATGTGGATCTTCAAGGCATTAACTACACTTGGACTAACAGAAGAATCGGAGCTGAGCTGATCCAAGTTAAGTTAGATAGAACCTTAATTTCTCCTGAGTGGTTAACCAATTATAGCTACTCCCTTGCTTCTGTTATCAAAATTGGGTCAGACCATTATCCTATCTCTTTTACTACTAACTATTTTTCAGCTAAGAGAAACTTCCCTTTCAGATTTGAAAAAGTGTGGCTATCCCACCCCTCTTTGGAAGCTTGTATTGCTAAGTGGTGGAATTCTGAGATTGAGGGTACGACTCTCTTTAGAATAACTAAAAAGCTCAATATTTTAAAAGCCAAAATCAAAGTCAGGAACAAAAAGATTTTTGGGGACATTTTCAAGAGTAGAATTCAAATCAAAACTGAAATTAAAGATGTTCAGCCAAGAGTTTGGGCTGTCTGAAGAACTCAGGGTGGCGGAAAATGTTCTTTTGTCTAAATACCACACCATTATTTCTAATGCAGAGATGTTTTGGAGACAAAGATTCAGAGCCTTGTTCTTGAAGGAAGGTGATAAAAATACCCAGTTCTTTCACTTAACTACTCTTAAGCATAAGGCAGCTAACAGGATTTCCAGATTATCCTATAATAAAGGGATCTTAACGGAGGATAATGATATCAGAAAGGAAGCTATGGAGTATTTCAGCACCCTACTGGGAGAAGTGGATAATTTGGATATCAATAATCAAAACATCATCTTGCAAGCTATTCCTTCTACCCTGTCTATTGATGATAATAACTTTTTTATCCCGTATTCCAATCAAAAAGGCGGTGTTTTCTTTTCAGGGAGATAAATCTCCTGGACTAGATGGTTTTCCCATGTTTTTCTTCCAAAATTTTTGGCACATCATGGAGACAGACATCTGCAATGGTATCAAAGAATTCTTTGGCTTCAAAAGGCTCCTAAAGGAACTGAATGCTACCTTCATTGTCCTTATTCTGAAGATCCCAGGTGCTGACTCTCTCAATAAGTTTAGACCCATCGGTCTGTGCAACTCTATGTATAAGATTTTATCCAAGGTTCTGACCTCTAGGTTGCTAGAAATTCTTCCAAGAATTATCTTTGTCCAACAGAATGGCTTTGTTCCCGGTAGATAGATTCTAGATTCCATCATATCTGTTCATGAAAATATCCACTCCTTGAAAGTGGAGAATAGACAGGGCTTCTTCCTGAAATTAGACATGGCTAAAGCTTTTGATAGAGTGAACTGGCAGTTTCTCCTAAGGATTATGAAAGCGTATGGTTTTGGTGAAAAATTTATTCAACTTTGCTCTCAACTTATGGAAACCTTCTCTTCTGCTGTTATTGTCAATGGTTCTCTGTCTAGTTTCTTCAAAAGTTCTAGAGGACTTAGATAGGGGGACCCCATTTCCCCTATCCTGTTTACTATTTTAGCTGAATGCCTGGGTAGATTTATTCTTAAAAATGTGGAAGATGGCAATCTTAAGGGTTTGAAACCAACTTCATCAAATGTCACTTGCTCCCATGAACAGTTTGTTGATGATTATATCACTATGGGGGAAGCTTCCATCTTAGAAGATAAAAACATGAAGAAGGTGTTGAATACTTATGAATCTGCCTCTGGGCAAAAAATTAATTAGGATAAAAGTTCTTTGTTCTTCATTAACACCCATGTTCAAAGGCAACTAAGGATTGAAAGAATTCTTGGTTGCAATATTTTTGAGCTTCCCTCTTCTTATTTGGGGCTTCCACTATGTATTAAGCCTGAGGATTCTTTCTAGAATAAGCTGGTGGATAGATTTAACTCAAAACTTGTTGGTTGGAAAGTGGTTGTCCTTAGTCAAGCGGGCAAAGTTACTCTTCTTAAAGTCACTCTCCAAAACCTACCTGTTTATGCTCTCAATTTGTTCAAAATCCCAAAAAAAATTGTGGAACCTATTGAAAGAATCCAAAAAAAGTTTCTTTGGTCGGGGGTGGAAGTCAAAAACAGAATTCCCCTAATTGCTTGGAATAAAATCTTCTCTCCTAAGGCCTTAGGTGGGTTGGGTTTAAGGAATATCAGTTCCTTGAATAAGGCTTTATTAGCCAAACAAATTTGGAGAATGAAAGGGGGAAAAAGAGAATGGAACTCCATCTGGAATAACAAATATCTCTACATGCATCCTTCTGAGGAAGAATTCTTAGATGATTCTTTTATTGTTGAAGGTTTGGCTATATGGAATGTTGTTCAATCTGCTAAAAGTTGGGCTACTGCTGGACGAATTTGGAACCTTGGGGATGGTAGGAGAATAAGATTTTGGGAAGATAGGTGGATTTTGGACAAACCTCTGGAGGATGTTCCAATCATCAATGAATGGAAAGATTGGTTCAAAAGCAGGTTTAGGGAACTGGTCAGAGACTACTGGAGAAATGGGAATTGGATTGATTTCAGCCAATAGTGTCTGAGGCTTAAGTTCCTTCAGATTGCTCTCTCTGCTATAGTTCCTAGAGACAATAAAGATGACAGAATGATATGGAGGGAAACCCTAGATGGGAAATACTCTGTCTCCTCTATTGTGGCTATCCATAATAAATCTATGGAAGAAATTCCTACTTGGGCTAAAGTCTAGAATAAGAAGTTAGTCCCTAAAGTTAATATCTTTTTTTGGATTTTCATCCAAAACAAGGTTTTAACCTTGGACAACCTTCACAAGAGAGGTTTTGTTTTTCCTAACAGGTGTTCTCTTTGTTGCAAGGAAGAAGAGACTACTTGCCATATTCTTAATCAGTGTACTTTTAGTCGGGATATATGGAAAATCATCTTGAGTAGGTGGAACTTGAGCTGGGTTTTCCCAAACTCCATAGAGGAAACTTGGCAGCAATGGCATTGCCCCAATTCTAATTCTAAGATTATGGAGACTTGGAGACTTACTCTTCCGAATGTTATCTGGAATATTTGGAAAGAGTGCAACAATAGGATTTTTAGGGATAAAAGTGCTACTCCTAAAGTGGTGGTGGATAAAATTTACAGGAGTATTTTTGAATGTATCTATGGCACTGATTATGGACCAGTTGCTAAAGATGATTTCAAAGACAGGTGGAACTGCTCCACTACTACCTCTAGCAAGGATAAGGGAAGAGAAGGTCTCTTTTGGAGTTTTCCTCCTCAGGGGTGGATTAAGGCTAACTTTGATGGGGCCTCTAATAGGAATCCGGGTAAAGCTGGATATGGGGGCATTGTTAGGAATTTTGCTGAAAGTTGCTTAGTGGCAGTGGCTAGTCCTTTGGGGAGTCAAACAAGTCATTTTGTTGAAGCCTCGGTAGCCCTAAACACCTTAATTATAGCCAACAATCTTAATCATGATAAATTATGGCTCTAAGTAGACTCACTTAATATTATTAAGTGTCTGAAGGGGGAGTCGGAGCCATCATGGTCAATTGAAAATATTATTTTGCGAGCTAGGGAAATTATTGCAAGTTTTAAAGATATTATAATTCAACATGCCTTTAGAGAAAAAAATATGGTGGTGGATTGTCTGGCGAACCTAGGGGTTAATTCTGATTCCCAAATGATTTGGCATGGGGAAGATGTCAACATAAACATTAAAGAGCTCCTTAGAAGGGATAGATATATGGGAAGGGAAGGACTACATAATCATGACAAAGCATATGAATAATTATTGCCTTGATGAAAAGGTAAATATTACCTGGTAGTGTGGCAGATCCCCAACCATTTCTTATAATACGTCACATGCTTTGTGGGTCACCCAGTTCAAAATTTCAACCATCTATAGGAAAGGCGTGCTGAGTTTGCAGAGGAACAGAGCTGATAATCCGAACTCAAATATGGGAGGAGATTTAAGAAGGGAAGAACCTGATAATTTGTCAACATAGAAAGCGATGTCGAAGGTGTGGGCGAAACTGGAAAAAGGATCCCTCACAAGCTTTATGGAGAAGCTCGCGGATTATGATAAAGGTAGGGTAAATCTTGTCATTACCAAAATTTCTGAAAATTGGTGTAATGGTTCCTTTAAAATCTATGGAGTTAAGTTCAAGCTGGCTGCGTGCCTCATAGCTACTGTGACTGGCATGCCCCATACTGGGCTTAATTTTTTCAGAGACCTCAAAGTCTCGAACAACGCGGTTAATCTATTCCCGCGGAAGGAAAAAGAGAGGGAAAGAATTGGCAAAGCCATAGGAGGTTACCATGAATCTGCTAATATCAAGAAAATATGAGGATGGGTTTTGAAAGCTATAATCGAATATATCACGGTTGAGGGCCGTTTCTCTAGGGCCCACACCTACCACTTCATTCTTTTAAACCATTTCAGACATGACAAAAAGGTCTCCCTGCCCTACTACCTTTTTAGGTCCCTTTCCAAGTCCCTCAATAAACACAGTAAGAATCCCTCTAGTCTGGTTCTCCATTGTGGGCTCTTGCTACTCATCTATGAGCACTACAAAACCCTCGCCTTGCTGGAAAACAAGAGGTTATCCACCTCCCCGAGGAAGAGAAAGATGGAGGGAGGCGATTCCGGCAAGGAGAAGGCATCTTCTAGCAAAAAAAGAAAGAATGCCCCTGGGATGGAAACTGAGGAAATTGAAAAAGAAGGCAGCGAAATGGAGATGGATGATTCTGATGGTGATGACAGCTGGAAAGACGAGGAGGTGGGTATTGAGGAGGAAAGCGGTGATCATGAGTCTGGCAATGAAAGCCCTAACCACAGCGAATGCCCTAGCAAGGACAATAACCATCCTATGGAGGATGTGGATTTCAAGGATAATGAGGATATTGATGCGAATTCTGAGAGGGAAAGGAACAAGGAACCTGAGAAGAATATGACTAAGGAAAGTTTAAGCGAGGACAAGGAAAATAACGGGTTATTCCTGGATAACCTCAAAAAACTTACCGAGGCGAGACTAGAATATGATAGATGGACCTATGATCTCTTGAAGAACCTAGAAAAAAAGGGGAAAAACATGGATGAAATGAAGGAGGATGACAGGGAGCAGATAAATTAGAAGCAGGATATGGAGGAGAAGGTTAAATTGCTGGAAGATGGGAGAGAGGCCATGAAAAATTTGATGGGTATTATCCCGAATATCCTGTCAGTTGTCACTAAAAATTTAGAGGATATTTCCAAGGTCTTTGATCATACCAGCTCTCCTAAGCTAGTAGTGGAACTTGACATGGATGATGAGACTATCCAAATTGGCAGTGGTGGTGCAACGCTGGTTGGTGGTGCTACCAAGAGGACTAGGGCGAGTGTCAAGAAAGTTGTGGCTGCTTCTGCTATGGATCTCCCAAATCTCAGGGACAACATCAAAGAACTGCATGGGATTAGCAACACCCTAGATAATGCCCTGAAAAAAATCAATTAGTTTATCTTCTTGGGTCTGGCCGGTTTTGCTGGCATTGAGGGGCTTTTGTTGGTTTTCTTTGGTTTTCTGCTAGCTTTTTGGTGGCCTGTTCCTTTTTGTTTCTTGTTGCTTTTTCTATTAATCTCACAATGTAAAGGGTTTCAGGGCTCCTTCAAAACCTGTTTTTACCTTAATCAAAAACAACATCCCATTGATCTTGATCTATTAGTTGATCCTACAACTTTAGCTTCCACATCTCAAAATTACTTTCAAAAAATTTATCCACCTCTATTCTCCTTGATGAACTTGTCATTTGAAATTTCCTCCAGCACAATAAGATCAAAAAGTATCTTCTGCACAAGCTCCCACTTGAAACTAGATTAATTCAAAAAACCCAAAAATCCACAACTAAAACTAAAGGTTATCAAGATCTGATACAACTTGTAAGTAAGTTAAGCAATAGAACAACTTCCTACACTAACCTTGAGAGGAGGATGTGCAAAAATTTTATAGATCTTAATAATAGATAAAAATTTAAGAAAAATAAATATAAATAGAATGCATACCACAACACAATGATCTACATGGGGAAAACCTTTTCAGGAGAAAAACCCACACTCTAAAATGTGCCCAATATATTATTCAAAAAATCAAAAATAGATTACAATATGCCTACAAAATAAGCTTCTTACAGGAGTATCACCTATAGAGATACAAAGGAAACTCAACGACTATAAAACTCTTCGAATACATAGCAATACAAAAGGTGTAATACAATGCCTTCTTAGGGAAAACAAAGTGCACAAAATATTGGCCTTTAGATATATGACCCAATGATAAATGGTCAATATTTATAATGATAAATTATACATAAAACATGGCTTCAGGGGAACTTCCTCCAAAATCCCACACTAGGGCGCACAACCCCCAGACCTCTTGTTGGGGGGGAGGGGGCATCCCCCAAAACCCATAAGGGGGATAATCCCCCATGCTCATTTATAAATAGTAATCTTTTATTATTGCAAGGTTGGGACACCATTTTCGTAACAAGAACTACTCAATCATAGTTTCATAGTTTTTCTCTTAGGGCTCTTAAGAGACTAAATTAGAGTGGTGAAGCCTAATAGGATTCAGTGGTGTAGCAAATGAATGGGTTCCTCCACTATAATTCACCCACCCACTCAAATGTTTTGGTATAGTTGATTTTTCTCCATAATGTATCAAACACATGATATACCTATTTCCACATTTGCACTGCTCTTAACTCACACTTTTTACAATAGTGCATTTATTGTTTGCTTGGTGAAATAAATATGCATTTGATCAAAACTAAGAGAGGTTAATGTGGAGGGAACCCATATCCATCTATAGTTAATATACAAAACATTTTTAGGTACCTCAAACTTACAAAACTACTCTATAATAGTTTGGCAACTTTTTCCTATTAGGGCTCTTAAGAGACTAAGTTGTGATGGTGGAAATTGGAAATTAGGGTTTCACTAATTGGGATAGAAAGATAAACAATTTCACAAGATAAACCATACATTGAAAGGGGGTTATAAAACTAATACACCTATCCACCCTTTTGGTTAGGAAAAGGGTTGAAATATTGATTAGATTTACTTGTTTGTTTGCTTGACCCTTTCACAATTGAAATTGGATTTGAATTATAGGGTTTTAGGGTGAAACAATAGAGAATTGGAATGAAACAATGGTTATAGATTTTAGACATAGCCATAGACAAAGATATGAAGAGAAGAATATGATCAAAACCTATTGCAAAAAAATTAGGTTGAATTGTCGAGACTGGGGTGGTAGGTCATCCTAGTCTTGTAATTTTTGATCAAGAAAGTGGGATGTTTTCCAAATCAGGGAGACACACAAGATCCACTATCAAAATCTCGGGCAACATTATTTGGACTGGGGTGGTAGGTCTCCTTGGTCCTTCACCTTTTTCTCCAATAAAAATTGAACCTATTCGTCATCATTTATTCTGTCTAAATCTTTGATCACAACTATTCAATCAATTTATTGAAAACAAAGAGAGATAAAAGGGTTGTGGATAGGGGTTTGCCTTGGGTCAAACCCCAGTTTAGGAATTAACTTTTAAATTCAAATGATAATTGAAATGGAAATAGAATTTAATTGCATCAATTTGCTTTCTTTTTTAGGGAAAGGCTAGATCTAAAATTGAATGCTTCTAATTGAAGTTGATACAGTGATGAAGCTTGCTTGAATCCTCACACAAGGGTTTAGGATGTCATGTAGATGTCTTCATGGAATTTTGATCATGGATGCCATCTTGAATGCTTGAACTTGACTTGATATATCCTTCAATGCTTGGCAAATGCTTTATTTCCTGGTCACTTGAATTGAATTTGCTAAAGTGTAATTGAGATCTTAGACATCCTAGGCTTCAAATGAGAGGGGTATGCCTACTTTTATACTTAAATGTTTGAAAATTATTTGGTTATGGAGTAGACCAACACAAGACCTAAAATCTCACCCACTTAATGTGACCATTGATGGGATCAAATTTGGGTCCTGATTAGGCAAACTAGGGTGGTTTGGAACCCTAGTCTTGAGCTAGGACCAAGGCACCCTAGCACCCAAGTATTGAGCTAGGACCATGGTGCCTATCACCCTGGTCCTATAAATCAGGACATAGATTTGGATAGAGAACAAAAGGGGAGCTAAAAATGCAGGATTTAGGAAGGTGTGAGTATAATAAAAGTAGACATCATGCACTAAGAGACAAGACACCAAGGTGAGGTCTAGATGATTATGAAATTGTGTACAGATACAATTCATGATGCTACATAAGCTAGAATAGTGTAGCCTACAAAAATTGAGTGACATAGGGGAGACATGGATCCCTCAACTAGAATTTACTAACCCATCTATATTTGTTGGTATAATTAGTTTGGCCCACAATTCACAAAATTCGAGATATACATCTTTCCACATTTGCACTAATCTCAGCTAACGCTTTTTGCCAAAGTGTATTTGTTTTTAATTTAGTGAAATAATGTGGAATTGACCAAAATGTAGAGATGTTTTATGTGAGGTGACCCCATATCCACTTTTAGGAATAGGAAAAACATTTTTTAGGTGCAATGATCTTCGAGAACGACTTTGTCATAGTTCGGCAATTTTTTTCTCCTAGGGCTCTTAAGAGATCATGTTAAAATAGTGTAGCCTGAATATCTTGGGTGACCTACAGAATGAATATAAGTCACACCTAGAATTCACTTGCTTACCCAAAAACTTTTGGGTGGTCATTTTCAAGCCAAAAAGAATAAAAAATAAAGAATTTGGTGCTTATTATTGTCTTTCAAGTATAGGAGGTTGGAAATTTGTATTATATCCCTCCTTTTCCTTGAGTTTTCTTACTTGTCATGCTTTGAGGATCTGAATTTTTATAAATCTAGGGTTCTAATTAACATCAATTTTATTGGAATTTGAAGTCAATTTCATTGTTTTGATTAAGTAAAAATAGGTTTTTGAAAGGAACCCAAACCTTATTACAAAGCAGGAGATAGAAAAAGCATTAAAGCATAATAAAACCATGCCTGATCACCCAAACAAAAAATAGTTCCCAACCAAAACAAAAAGGAAACTCAAAACACATAGAGTCTCTCAAAGACAAAAAAAGGATAGCAAAAGGACAACACAAAGACAAAGACAGAGACCAAGATAGCTAAATATTTTTCATAATATCTTCTGCATGAACTGCCATCTGCTTCATGTTGTCCGTAGAATTCTTCAAATCATCCAACTCTCATCCCTTGATATCACCCTGATTCCTGGTGTTGGCCCTAGTTCTCTTCTCATGACCTTTTTTCTCCATCTGGTCCTTGTTGCTCTCCTTGTCTTTAATGTTATCAAATCTGTTAATCAGAATATTCATAATATCCACAGAGGCCTTAAGAATCTAGAAATTTTGTTTAGCAATCCTCTTCACAGTTAATTCCATCTTGTCAACTCGATTGACCAGGTTGTTCATGGTAGTTTCCAACCCATTTGCCTCTCTATTCCCTTCCACTTCCTTAACATTCTTTTATGTTTCAATAATTTTACCGACCACGACCTCAATAGCTTCAGCATTGTTGATAGCAACCACTAATTCTTTAACATTTTCAGAAAGAGGCTTCTCGCCTATCATAGCATTTTTTATAACATTAATATCATTCTTCAGATTGTTGATATCTTTCACAATTTTGCTGATAGTATCACAAAATCCCTTAATACTATCATTATCCCCATGACAATCACTAGGATTTCCCCCTCTATTCTCTTGGCCCTCATTCTGCAATCCTTGAGTACCCATGTCCTCACCACGACCCACATCTGGAATCTCATCCTCATCCTTGCCCTTCATATTGTCATTTTTTTCCTCCTTTGCATCATCATCAGAAGCTATCAATATCTGTTTTTTTACCTTGTTAGCTCCCATACTAGTATTCTTGTTCCTCTAGGTTTGTTTTCCCATTCCCTTTCCTTTCTTGCTTTTGATGAATTTCTCCTCAAAGGACTCATCCTCGGAGTCCAAGAGATCAGAATCAACAACAAACCTCTTTATTTTCCCCTTGTTCCTCCCCTTTTTGTTGAGATCCTCTGACTCACCTTTAGTTTCAGAGTCAAATTTGAAACCACTATACTCACTTTCCATGTCATCATCCATGGTATTTTTGCCTCTAATTGGTTTCTCAATGGATTTCCCTTTCAACAATTTGTAAACTAAAACCATAAGACCCTGATGAAGAGCATGGTCCCCCTAAGGGTCTTTCTGTATTTCTTTAATGGTGTCTTCCATGGAACAAGCTAAATAATAGGGTAGGCTTACCTTTTCACCATGGCGGAAGTGGTTGAGCAACACGAAATGGTGCTCGTAAGCCCTCGTGAAACTTCCATCCAAAGTAATGTAGGTTATGGTAGCAAACAACACGAACCTCCATGGCCTACAGATACGCTTGAGGGAGTGGTAGGAGTTAACCACCTTCACCATTTTCTTCTTTTCGCCATCCGTGATAGGAAATCTATCTGTTGCCTTATCAAAAACACTTTGATCTCTATAGAACTTAATACCATCTTTCACCATCCCCGCCGCTTCTGCAATGATATCTTCATCGACCATCATCATCTAGGTGCCCACCAGAACTTTGCCATTCTTCCAATTCTTTATGAAATGCTTGGTAACTATTGGGACTTTACCATAGAGCCTCTCCATGAAAACACTTAAGCCCCCCTCTTGTAGAATCTCCCAAACCTCTTTGTTCTCCTTCTAATCCGAACATGAAGCTGGTTCAAACCTCTTTTTGTTCCCTCCCATTTTTCCTTCAAATTCACTAGAATTCCTAATCTCGGCTCTGATATTTCCTCTCTGGTTTCTATTATTGCTCTGAAAAACAACCCAGAATTCGTGCCTTGTTAATATGATATGACTATTAAATAAATACTCATCACAGCCGCTATAAATTTTCATTGAAAAAAGGGGGAAAAGCATTAGGAATTATGATTAATGATGCCATGTTGCCTCATCTGGATACGGTCTAGTTTGAACAAGGATTTCGCCTCACACACAAGTTTACTCTCACCATTAATGGTAATGATTTTCTCAGATCGGCAGGCTAGGTTGGCTGCCCAGTCAACACACAAGTTAGCTTCCCTATAAACATGTGTGAAAACACACATATCGAAGGTTTCACTTATTTCCTTCCCAGCTTTAATAGCATTGTTTATAGACCAAGAGGGTGGGAACACCTTATTCAAACAGTTTATAATATTCAAAGAGTCACCTTCACACCATACTCTGGTACAATTGGCTTCCTTTGCTAGAACCATCCCATGATAAGCATCCATGGCCTCAGCAACGTGACTAGTTTGACTTCCAATAGGGATACATTTAATGGTTTTTCATTTTCCACATTCATCCCTTAAAACCACACCACACCCTGCATTGTCAAGGTTACCCTTTGAAGCGCCATCGAAGTTGATTTTCATCTAGCCATGAGGAGGGCTTTCTCATTTCACGCCTTCTCTAGGATTAGCCTGAAATATGTCACTTCCCTTTAATCTCAAATTCTTGAAAATAATATGATCATCCTGATCTTTGGGGTTGGCTATTCCACCCATGATGTTGATATTCTCCACTATATTTCATTTGATTTTCTCAAAAATTATTTGAGCCTTGGATGCATTATCTCTGAACACTCTTTCATTTCTCTCTTTCCATATTCCCCAGCAAATATGAGGTAAAGCCAATCTCCATAACAAAATTATAGACTTATTCCTTGAGGGGTGATGCCATGAATTAAAAACCTCTTGGACATATTCCAGAAAGACCCAACTGATATTGAAGTAATCTAGACATCTAGCCCAGATGTCAGCAGAGAAGGGACAATGGAAGAACAAGTGGTTAATGGTTTCCTCATTCTACATGCAAAGAAGACAAACACTAGGCATACAGAATCCTCTAATTTTGAGGTTATCAATAGTCAAAATTTTATTTTGAAGGACAATCCAGAAAAAATATTAATTTTGGGAATTAGGCCTTTCACCTAAGCCTTAGCCTAGCAAGGACTCTCCAAATTAGAAAACTGCTAATTATAGAGAAAGGTAACAGAAAATTTACCATTTTTTGTATGTTTCCAGATTAGCTGGTCATCATCATCCACCACCACCATGGAATTCATAATTTTGTTCAAATTACCAAGGGAGGGATCAACTAGGGATAATTCCTTCCACTGTCCATCATTCCAGTAATCACCCACCATAGAGCCATATTTTTCCTTACATTGAACCTGAAATTTGCCCCAATCAGGGCTATCACTCAACGGGGAATCAAACAACCAAGAGTCTTCCCAGAATTTAATGAGATTGCCTTTCCTCACCTTCCATTTCACACCTTTAGCAATTAGATCTCTAGTTCTTGTAACATTTTTCCAGATGTTAGAACCAATCAGGATATCTTCAGCATTGAGGAAACTTTGAAGGGTAGGGAATTGTCTTTTATACTTATTGTCCCATATCAATTTCCATTCTCCCTCAGTGTTATAACCTCTCCATATCTACTTAGCCATGAGAAACTCATTCATGTCTCTAATTCTTCTAAGGTCGAGACCTCCCTTTCTTATAGGTTTACAAACCTTATCCCACGCAATCAGATTCATTCTCTTCTTTTCCTAAACCCTTGTCCATAGAAAAGCTCTTTGAATTTTTTCAATAGCCTCTGCAAACTTGGCTGGAATTCTAAAAAGGTTGATGGCATAAAGTGGAATACTCTGAAGAGTAGATTTCAAAAGTTGGACCTTACCAGCTTGGCTGAGCAGAGAGCCTTTCCATCCAGCTAACTTCCTATGAAATTTATCCACAAGAGCACCCCAGAAAGTATCAGGTGGGACTTGACATAAAGGGAGCCCAATATAGGAAGCAGGAAGATTCCCCAATTGGCATCCCAAAATGTTACTAATCTTTATTTTTCTTCTTTAGGGAGTGTTGATGAAATAGACAAAACTTTTAGACCAATTTATTAATTGATCGGTAGTTGTCCCATAACTATCCAAAGCTTTCTTTAAGCTCCTAGAATCTTTCACTGAAGCATTCCCCATAATAATAGAATCATCCACAAATTGCTGATGGGAGCATACTTGGTCCACCGAAGAAGGTTTCAGCCCACAAAACTCTCCCTTCTCAGCAAGTTTACCAATAAGTCTTCCCAAACATTCCACCATGATAATGAAAAGAATCGAGGATAGAGGATCCCCTTGTCTAAGACCCCTTGAGGATTTGAAAAAGGGAAAAGGAGACCCATTGATTAAAACAAAAAAAGAAGTAGAGGATACCAATTGCATAATAAGACAGATACTTCTAGAGTAGAAACCAAAAGCAGAGAGAACATCCATCATAAATCCCCAGTCAGCTCTATCATAGGCTTTAGATAAGTCAAGCTTCAAAAGAAAGCCTTCTTTTTTAGCACTAGAGAGAGAGTGAATATTTTCATGGACCATTATTATTGAATCCAAAATTTGTCTCCCAGGGACAAAGCCACTTTGCTAGGGAGAAATGATAGAGGGGAGCAGAGTCAAGATTCTAGAGGTCAAAACCTTAGAGATAATCTTGTACAAAGAGTTGCATAGGCTGATAGGTCTAAAAAGATCCATGGAATCAACACACATCTTTTTGGGAATAAGAGCAATGAAAGTACCATTCAGTTCTTTCAAAATTCTTCTCACACCAAAGAATTCTTTCACAGCACTGGAAACATCACCTCCAACAATATGCCAATACATTTGAAAAAAGAACATAGGGAAACCATCCAAGCTCGGGGCCTTGTTACCTTCAAAGGAGTTGACATCTTTCAGGATCTCATCATTGGATGGAATAGTAGTGAGATAGGAATTTTGATCTGCATCCAGATAGAGGGGATACAGTCCGTAAGGTCCTTTTGAGCCTATAGGTCCAAGTTACGTTCCTTAGTCAAGAGGTTGGAGAAGAACTCCAAGGCTATCTTCCTCATAGACTTTTCATCTTCAACAGTTCTACCATTGACTTTAAGCTGAGATATCCTATTGATGGCCTTGTGTTTCAAAGTGGACATATGAAAGTATTTGGTATTTATATCCCCTTCCTTCAACCAAATATTTCTCGACCTCTATTTCCAGAAAGTTTCTTCTTTTGCTATTATGTCATGATATTTCATGAGAATCTTGACTTCAACCTCTCTAGAGACCTTGGTATAGCCATTATTTTGAATCTCGTCCTGGATATCTTTTAGATCTAAGAGAATGGTAGCTTTGGAAGAAAAGATGTTCCCAAAGGACTCCTTATTCCATCTTTTAACGTTATCTTTCACAAACTTCAACTTTTTGAACACCTTATACATAGCATTTCCTTCAATTCTAACCTACCACCATTCCTTGATTTTGCTTTCCATATCTCGGTGTTTTGTCCACATTCTCTCAAATCTATAAGGGAAGTGTCTTCTTCCCTTCTTGGCATCAACCGTAAAGGATATAGGATAATGATCCGACCCGGTCCTGATATGAGTTGATAAAGAAAAAAAAGGAGAATTAAACCAATCCAGAGAAATTAAAGCTCTGTCGAGCTTAACCTGAATTAAGTCTTCACCACTCCTTCTATTGGTCAAGGTATATTTAACTCCTTGCAAATCCAGATCATGGAGGGCATGATTAATGATGAACTCCATCAAATCCAATCTGTTGTCCAGATTGGTTTGGCTCCCTCCCTTTTTCTCATTTTCCCTCAAAGGGGTATTGAAATTCCCCATAATAATCCAGCTATCTTCAGCAAACTTACTTATAAACGAGGATAAGCTTTTCTAGAAATCACTTCTACTAGTCTTGGTGTTAGGGGCATACACATTATTCAAGACCCATGAAGTACCCTATTTCAAATGCTTAAATCTAATGCAGGCCAAATTGTTATCTTGAATCAACACTTCTCCTTTTACATTATTTTTATTCCAGAAAGTAGCAATACCTCCCGATGCCCCTTATAAACTACCACCACTAACTCCTCCATTACTAAACATTTTCAAACATTCAACCTTATCCTTAGGCATTTTGGTTTCCTGAATCAAAAAAATATCTGGGTTTTTGTCTCTAATCATACTTTTTATTAAATCATGTTTGTGAGGATTATTCAATCCTTGAATGTTCTAGGAGATAATCTTCATGACTTTTTAGAAATACCTGCCTCAAAGATGGTTCTTTGAGTCCCATCTACTAGATTCTTGCTTGTTTCCATGGTCCTCTTCTTTGCATTTGAATGTCTTCCAGGTGATGCATGTTGAGCTCCCACATCCCCTAGTTTGCTTCTGGTATTTCTGGTGGTTGTATTATTGTTATTGCTATTATTTTATTTTTTTGTTCTTGTTCTTTCTTTTATCCTCCATTACTTCTTCTTCCTCCCGCTTTGTCCCACTCTTTCCTAGAGCCTTTTTTATAACTTCTTCATTTCCCCATCTTGGTTCATTTTCCTCCGGGAAAGTCAATTTGACCTAGACCAAAGAGGCTAATGATATCTCTGAGAGCCCTTGCTCAAAGATATTGTCAAGTTGAGCATCTTGGATCCATCTTGCTCCATTTTCTGACTCAGAAAATTTTCCTACTGAGTTAAAATTGTCTCCCTCTTCCTTGTTATCTTTGGATTGACTATCTCCCTTATCCATCTGAGTACTATCCCGTTTCTCACTCTGAGCTAAATTTTTTTCTATCATATCCTTTTGATTGTTTTGACTGCTGACTTGTGATTTTCTTTCTCCATCATTAGAATCCTTTCCACTATTCTCCTACTCCTTTTCCTACTAGGAGATCTTATCTTGCTCTCCTTTCTTCATTTCATTTCCTGATTCCTTGACTACTACCTCCTTGATCCTTCCTACCTGGGATTGTTTCTCCTGTCCACCTTTTTCCAAACTTTAGTTTGGGTTTGATTTTTGGCCACATTGCTTGGGCATTTTTTAGCCCAGTGCCCTACTCTCTTACAGTGAAAACAAGCAAAAGGGATTGATTCATAAACAATATTCTGTATCCATTTTCCAAGTTTTGATTCTATCTCTATTTCCTCTGGCATATCTGTCTTAGGCCCAACCCCTACACAAATTCTAGCATAAATAAGTCTTCTTCTGGATGTCGTGATCGGGTCAATGGCGAGAAGCTCCCCAAAAGCATTGGCTATCCCAACAAACACATCTTCCTCCCAATATTCCATAGGAAGCCCAGGTAGCTTTATCCAAACCGAAACTTGGACCACAAACTTATCATCCATGCCCGCATTAGGGTACCATTTCTGGATATACATTAAATGTTTACCTATCAACCAGGTACCATTGCAAAGGATTTGTCTGTGATCCTCCTCACATGAAAAAGAAAAGGAAAGACATCCTTTATTCATAGAAACCCCATCAACCTGTCCTTTCAAATTCCATTTTCTCTTGACAAATCCACGAACAACCTCAATGTTAGGTCTTGCCCCAAATAATTTGTCTATCAGGGTAGTTTCCATCCAAGCAATATTTTGATCTATAATTTGATCCAGAATGGAAATGGTGAACTTTCCCTGAGAAACATTCGATGTATTTTTAACCGGAGGCAAGGATGACTTACCTTCAGGTTTGATACCAAACAAAGAGGACCATTTACTAATGGGTCCATTCGATCTGGGGCCCCCATCTAGGTCCCCTGAATTCAAAGGGGTCTCAAGATCCTTCCCATTAGATTCTATTCCCTCCACAGGGCCCCTTGAACTGCTTATCACCTACTGTCCTGATACTGCTTCACGTTTGTCGCCCACCAAATTTTAATTTTTAACCTGACCATTCACCTTGTCTACTGCAATCTGCTCCACACGTGATCTGGGACCCCCACCTGGGTCCCCCAAATCCAAATGGGCATCGGGTTCCTTACCATCTGAACTCTCACACTCCAAAGGGCTCCCTGAATCGCCTGCTACATGTTGTCCTACTGCAGAACCAGTTCTCCCACCCAAAAAAATTAAATTTTGGGCCCGACCAGTCCCCTTCTTCTCTCCGCTCCTCTCCATTCCCCTTGCTTTCAAGTCAATTTCATTGTTATTCTATAAATAATGAATAGTAATTTTAACATATAGCTGTATGAGTAACAATTCTAATTTTTAAAATAAAAAAATTCAAATAGTACTTTGCAACTTGGATTTCATATGTTGTGTGAAGCCATATTTTTTGACATTCTAAAGATTATTTTAACTATGAATCTTCTTCAGAAATAAAATACAAAATATATTTTCTGGTGGTTTTTTCTTGGTATAAATTTACCATGTTTTTCGCATAAATATGTACAGTGTTTTGATTTTTAATCATAGTGATGAGCTACTCTACAACCATGAGAATTTTTCCATTTTCTCGAGGAGTGTTGGATGCACCTTGCCAATAAAGTGCTTGTATTTCCTTTGTTTTCATGTTCATTGATGATCTTCTATCGTTGTTTTTGTTTTTAAGGTTTCTAGGATTTGTTTTATTTATTTTTTTCTATCGTCATTTTGTTTGTTGCCATTTTTATTGAAGATCAGCTAAACTTCATACCCTATTTGATTGCCTAATTTTATGTTTGCACAAACAGTATGAGCATACCATATGGAGATGGGCTTGCATATGAATGAAACAAGTCTATGAATCTTAAAAACTTAGAGAAAAAATAAAATATTGAAGGGAAAAAGTATTTAAAGAGACATTGCAAGAGGAAGAATTGAAAACCCTACCAGAACAAGAAGAATTTAATGTGGGAGTCAGAGGAAACAATGCAGGCCCCTATGGAGATAAAGGAGGAGGAAACAACATCCAAGCAGAAGGAGGTAAGGACCATGTATTTCCTAGGGTTTTAAGGCTTGACCCAAATGAATAAATGACCTCTTCTCTTAATAAAACAGGAAAGCAGACTCAATAATGTAGCAATCATTTTTTGCTTGTTTAGACAACAATGCTCTCCCATCTAGGAAATTATTTGATAGTTGTATTAGTATTGTTTGGGGAAAAAGATTGGGTATATATGTTTTATTATATCATATGATTTAATAAGGTCTCTTTGTGATCATCCTTAAAATCCATAGTATGCAAGAAAGGACTTTGGATAAGAAAAATTGGAATGTGGGTAAATCATTGTTTAGAGCCATCTCATGGGCCCCTAATATTTCTCAAAATGACATATTATTTTGTTCTACTCCAAGATGGATAACCATAAAAAATATTCCTATACAATTATCAAAGTTTATTTTAGTCTTACTAAAGCACATTGGAATAACCCTCCAAGTGGAGGATACTTGTGCTACGCATCCTTGCATGAATGCAAGGATTCTAATCTCCTTCAATGACAGAGTGCAAAGTCTCAATTTTCTTGCATTCACCCTTGAAGAACAAGTTTATATGTGTGAAATTACAACCCTTGGGGGCCTCAACTCATGTTTCTTCTATAAAAGTCACGGTCACCATAAAAGAGACTACTCTAAAATTATGTTTAGTAGAAATAACCCTAATAATCCAACCTTTTAACAAATCTGGATACCTAACCCCCTTTGAAGGTGATACCAATGATCATGATAGGGCTTCTCATATAAATTTTGACACCCACAATGCTCCTTATGGATATGCTCATACTATGTCTAACCATAATGATTGTTATGCCTCCAAGGAAACACCTCTTGAGGGGGTAGATAATTACATGGAGATAGATACTTCTATAAAACCTAAACCCCTACAAGGAATTCCATTCTAGGGAAGATAATGCCACATAAAGAGGTGCAGTAGATTCAAATGATATTGGTAGACATCTCCTTAGTGTGAGAAATAAAGAGGAAAATCTAACAACTATTGGCTCACCTCTTGAGGGAGTTGAGGTCAATTATAAGGTTGAGAGCATGGGAAAAAAGGATTTTAATAATATACACGTGAATTAAAATTAGATAAATAATAAAGAAAAGACTCTACTTGGTTGATTAAGCACAAGAAAAATGCCCAAGAATTGGTGTTAGACAAGCTAAATGAATTGAATAAATCCACACAAAGAACTAAAAGTTCATTTGTATACCTTGTGCATCTTATTAATACACTAGTTGTTGAAGGGGTGGTGCTAAATAATTGTTGGAAACTTGAGTTGTTGTGATGTGTGGTCATTGATGGCAGCCTATCTTGTGTTATCATTGATTCCATTGTGTTGTAGATGGTTCAGAAGTGAGTATTATAGTATTGTTGTATGGTTTGGTAAAGATGTTGAGGCATTTCTTGTAGGTTGGTGTAGTGGAAGTTTCAATATGTAAGAAACAATATTTATGTTGGAAAGAGTATTTAATATCCTAGTGGAAGAATGCTTTGCATT